>NW_019214230.1:0-81939 GCF_002532875.2 Varroa jacobsoni
AAATGCGTCAAGTAGCGAAGTACATTTTTCAAAGGTCTTCAGTCAGCAGTTTTAATTGAAAATGCACAATAGGATGGTGTACTGTGATGTAACCCCAGCTAACATAGATATCCCACATGAGAACGAAAACGTAATAGGAATATTCGTGGCTGGTTTCAAAATATTCTACTTTTTGGTTAAAGGTCAACATACAGTCAACCAGAAAGGGGCCTAAAGTCTGGCCTTTTATCACGGCTTTACCTGTTAATCCGAAAAAGGTCACAGAATTTTGATTGGTGAAGGAGAAACTCTAAAGTGAAAAGCTGATAGTATCATCTAACAATATAGTAAATAATAATAAATGACACCTCGAAATCAATAAAGTCACAAAGTATGGGCCAAAAAAATAAAACTTACTGTGAGAATAGTCTGGATAGCCTTCGTCTGGAAGTATTTACCAAATAGAAAAAGCAAATGAGACATCTTCATGTTGACGTATCCATTTTTGTTAGTCGAAAGGAATCAATTTTTGACCCGAACCGAGCTGAACCATTGATTCACTATTGTCACAACGAGGCGCAATGCGAACTTGTTTATCCGAAACAATTTAATCAATAATAACTGAGGTCGTTAACGGACCCAATTTTCAAGTTTAACTTTCTCATGTACCTACGTAAACTGTATGAAGCAAACATAATTGTCAAGGAATTACAAAGCGGATTTGCAGAGGGAACTAACTGCCCAACCCTCGTCCCCCCCCCCCTCCCCAGCTTGCGCTACTGGAAGTAGAAATATGACTGTCGTTCACCGGACAGACACCCAGTCTCTCGCAGTGGTTCCCCCTTCTCACTGGCCTGTCATAAAACGCCTCTACGCCTATCAACGCAATCTCCAATCAAATCTCATATCTTTAAGGCAGCAATAAGGGAGACAGAAGTAAGTGGACACAAACCAAATAGAGATAGGACACAAACAAAGAGCGTAACTTTACTATGCCTTTTTTTCTATCGAGTCTCTCTGTTCGTTGTCGCCATCGTCATCGGTGATGAAGCAAGCAATAACTTTGCGAAGCAGATCACTTCGGTAAGCGAAGTCTCCATTAGATCACCCGCGTGAGCGTGCACCCTGACAACACTGCCGACTCTAAAGCTGTATGACTGCTTCCTCGAGATGCAGTCTTATGTGCCCGTGCACTGCACCGAGCTGCACTGGGCTACGGCCAGCAACTAACTCCAGTAGGTATGGTCTGAATCGTTTGAGTTCTACGGCCATAGAGGGATCTCGTTCTTTGTTGCGCGTTCTGCCAGGAAGAGAGGCGGGGGAGCGACGAGAAAGCAAAACTCCGTACCCATCGACAATGCCTGTCACAACAGCTTCGGGCTGGTAGAACGCTACAGGGTGTCCTCAAATGCAGGCAACGAAAAGGTCGCAAAGTTTGCGACAAGGATACAAAGGTCCCGAAGTCGCACCCCCTTTTTAATTGTACCAGACACTAGGTGCACTAGAATAAATAACGACGGCAAACACCTCGTTTGACTCAAAGCAGCCTAGGTAATAAGAATGGGCATTGATTTTGGAGTAAAAAAAATATACTGTTCTCTTCCTACATGGTTGCCAGTATATCTACCATTCTAATTGGGAGACATTTATGCCGTGGGTACTTGGCTGAATATCACTTTGAATGAATTTTAACCGACGAAAAAGTCCATGATGCTTCTGTAAATGTAAACATATTGTAACAGATGAGCATTTATAGTGGCTTAGAGTTACGTCATGATCAACAAAAGTATTTTCTTTCTACATGCAACGGACTCTACAATAAAGGTATGTTTCAAGTCAAATATCTTGATTCTGGTTAGAGGAGGTTTGGAGCTCAGCAATAGTTATCTATGCTATCTTAAACGAGATGCTTCCCGCTGTCGACTTTAATGATTCGCATGCAAAACCGCAGGGATACAGCAAGAGCGTCTGAGCTCGATCGCTCTTTGATGGGCAGGTTCGATTTTCAAGTCGATTTGAAGTGAGAAGACAGAGAGTTCTCATAATCAAAAGCATCAAGATCCGCCTTGATTTCAGTAGCTCCCTCCTAGAAGCGAACATACTGCCAGGTATATATAGCTAACACCTGAACTAAGATTGAGAGCAGGCACTTTGAATTTGTCCTATCGGCCAAACAACAACTGAATTAAGATCTCTTATAGCGTGCAATACCAATGACAGAATTTCACCAAATGTTTACTGACGATATCTGACGATATATATATGAAGCTAGCCTTATAGTCACTATAGAAACGTACTCTTAGCCAGAGGTGGTAGCATAAAACTATAACGTGATCTCGACCATTTGCCCCATCATCACCCCTCCCCATTGTTGTCTGACACGGTCCACCCTTACGCGAACACTTCTGTTTGTTCTGAACAAGCGAAAACGTTGCGTGCAGTCAACAACAACAGAATATGTCGGAAAGGTCTCGTATATTTGAACTTCCTCTCAATTTGTCAAGCTTAAAGGTAAGCACAATGGTGTGTAGGGTAGTGTGTGCGTAAGGCGTGTTCGTAGAAACGGAAAAACAGTTTGCCATTGACGATACAGCGACAGAGTATGACATAGCGTAATACTTCAGAAACTACACTTCACTGCCGGTGCCTTATATATAACATAAGCTTGTTAGGACCGTTTGAGACAGCCGAATCCCGTTCTTCTAACAGGGCGGTCAGCACCCACGTAATAAGTACGTATTTGGTGTTGGGAAATTTGTCAACACAGAATCGTGTCCTTCTATGCATATGTACGCAGTTACTTTCCTGCTCGTGCGAACCTTCAATACTAGGCGCTAAATTGGCCAAAAAGAAGTGAGTTGGTGTGTCAGGAATTGTAATCTGTTTCAGCGAAAGGCCTTTCTGACGACCGAGTAGCGAAACATCCGAGTGACACTATTGCGTGGAACTAGGAAGGCGAAAAGCAACTAAAACGTTTAGCTAAAAAATCGTTACGCTATATGGCTCACTGAGCAGTTATTTACTCCAGCTATATACGTTTTATGGTCAGTCACTGAGTAATTGAGACATAAAAGTGTTCTCAGCATTTGGTCCTAAAGCGCTGGATGTGTCGCGAAAGTAAAAGCGATGATGAGTAGTGAACAGTTGATACTTTTGTGTGATCAGCTTAGAGATGTGGTCGTTTCGTTCAAGCAGCTCCCGACGCTGCTCCGAGAAATGACAGATCAGACCCTCATCATGTCCGCTTTCAAAACATTTTATCGAGCCTTGCCTGGTTCGTCTATGACGCAGCAAAACACGGTGACATTGCTTTCAGATCTGTTCTCATATGCAAGAGGCTCGCGGCCGGTCTCCGATGACACCGCTCGCTCCTGCGATGTTCGAGGCGGGCTTGAGATGCGGCCGTCGCTACTGCTGCTGCTGCCCTTTACTAACAGCGACATTTGACACGTTGAGCTAAAGGAACAATATATTCTAGACCGATCTGTACTCGTCTTGTAGAGAAAAACGCGTACGACAGATCTCAATGTGTATTATGCATAGATCAGCGCTAACATCCGTAATGCTCTCTGCGTCACTGATGAGCACCCGACATGGATCGAGAGCTGAAATACCAACATGAACAGACTAAGTAACTGTAGAATACTTCAGTGAAAGATTCACTCGTTGTTCCTCGATAGCTGCAAGAACTAGAATTGAATAACAACGTTTCTACGTAAAGTATCTTAGGGCACCGTAGCATTCCAACGCTGTCTTCAGCAGCCCTAGCTTCTGGTACGTCCAATCGAAGATTACCCCAGAAAACTAATGCCGTTTATTGGCAAGCCTCAATTACTTATAATGAACAATTGGGCACCAGACTTAACTTGTTGCAATCAGCAAAACCTGCCACAGGTGGCTTACTTAATTTCAGGAGTAGCATTATATGCGTCGTGCAATTTTTCAGAATGGCCAGGCCGTTAAGCTATGGTTGCTGTTGCATCACCAATTATCCCCTATCGTTTAGCTGGAGTTCGAGTCCTGAGCGTGGCTTTTTGAGCACCCCGTACTAAAAAGTCACGTCCCTTGTGCCTGACGCATTCAGCCAAACAACCAGTCATCAATGGAATGATGGCGCTTGCAAGCTGAAGTCAAGCTACCAGGCCCCCTTCGCTAGAGGTCCTGCCTCGTAGATAAATGTGTTCGTATGTGCTTTTATGGGTCTGAATGTTGGATGGTGCCTGTCCATTCTCGCGTTTTCTATGGCCTGAGTATGTTGCGCCTGTTACCTTCCTTACTGGCAGGGTCGGCCGAAGTGCTTCTCCTTTGTTCTGTTCTCGTTTTGAGCGTTCTCGGCCTCTCCCCACCCAGCCTCTACCTATTTCATTCGATGCTTTGATGGAGTTGTCTTAATTTCTTCGCACCTCCTGTGCAGCCTAAGCCGGCAACAACAGCAGCACCAGTTTGACTACAGGCCGCTCACCTCGCAACCGAATAGTTTCCTTTATCGCTTTTCAAAGCCTCTTTTTTTCGTCCTCTTCGGCTCTCATAGGCCGTCTATCCCAATATATTCTAATATACGCCGCTTGACTCTCCATCAATCCATTTGGCTATCAGAAATAACCGAGTGAAGAAAGAATGGGAGAAAGCAGGCTCAATGTTGAGCCTGCCATACAGCAAAAGGTTAAGAGATGACCGCATGCATGGATACGTTTGCTGCTGTTGCTGCTGCTATAGGAACGCTATTGAACGCAAAGTTCGGTGTCATTTGTAGAACCCAAAAAGACACACTAAGGATATTGTGTAGTATTAGTAGTATTAGAATATATGTATCTGTATGGAATTATTTGTTTTATGGGCAATGAAAAAATCCTTATCACACAGGTTGTGTTCTATGCCTCTCGAAACGTTAAAACTAGATCAGAAACGTAAAGTCTGTGCACTTTAGTGGCCAAAGTTCTGCCCAAAGATCTACCTGCTTGACTTGGAACTCCGATAACCTACCGCAGCAGAGTGCGCGCGAAACTAGCCTTAAGATTATCTACTTTTTCTTCTACTATTACCTATGTGTGTATGCTACTACACAGGTTTCTATAGAACCTATAGAAAAAGGTTCTGTGGAAAAAAGGCCAACGCCTACTGACCTACCTCGGTTAACCGTATAAAAAATCAAGACATCGTATCGTTACTCTAACGAATTTTATTTGTTCAAAACTTCCACCTTCGTCATCAATTCGTTTATCAGTCTTTGTGTTGTAATGTGAATACGAGTCCACTGCTATTAATCGGTCTTTCTCTATATTATATATATATATATATATATATATATACACACAATTTATACGCACAGTGTCGTATGAGAAAAGGAAATGGATAACGCTTTGTTCGAACGGACAACTACTCCATTTCAGTCAATAGGACTATGTGCCCTCAACCATTGTCATAATAATAATAGCAAATTATTCTATAATCCTGTACTCTAACCCTGGTGGTGTTACCCGTGGCGCTGTGATCGCTTTGACACGATAACATAACGCCCCCTAGTGTTTCATCACTGTTATCTTCACACTCGAGCGGCCGATCAGTAGCGTTTGCTGTTTCGATCAAGCATCAATATATGATTTGTTAATTCCGACGCTGCCGTAATGATGGCCGACACCTGCTTCCTATTTCCTGCTTATCACAACAAGGGCGACCCAACGGCTATACCATTTGCGCGTTTTTTCTTGCAAATTTCTTTTGTGTACGCTCGTACAACGCCGGCCCTGTAGCAATCCATGGCGCACAACGTTATATTCAACGTGATCGTCATGTTCGGTGAAGGTCGACATCGAGTCAGAACTATAACTGCTAGTAGATAGACTTAATTAAAGATATCAAAAACCAATAAGCAATAAATATCTATAAATGCTAAGATAGCTAAACCGTCATTGTTAGCCCTGATGGCCTTTTTCTTTCGAATGCTGACCTTCACGTCCGGTGTACGTCAATGTGGTGCGCCTGTAAACATACAAATGCAGTCTGAGTTAGTTCGATTTTCGGAGATGAATTCTAGACGAACCTAGACTCGTTGGGACAAAGACAATTAAGCACATTCTCGATAGCTAGCGTAGCTTTGTGGTTATTTGGCAACCATTAATATATCTACACCGTGGTAAGTCTATACGATAGAAGGCATTCTCTGCTAGCGTTCTAAAACGGCGTTTCTAAACTACGTATAAATTATCTACGAACAAAATCACGTAGTGCCCCGTCCCCCACGTCGAATGGTTTGGTGAGAAGTAGTACGATTACACTAGCGTTAGAGTATTACAGAGAAACGATGATCCTGATCGTTTTCTGGGAGAGCCACCTACACCTACAGTTGTATGATGCTATACATCGTTCAGGTTGCGACGTTGTCAAACATTGTTTTACGCACGCATTAGAATCTAACCGCGACGACACTTTCGCTCCTCAAGATCGAACGAGAGACGATTGATTCTCTACGGCGGCCAGAATTACGCCATAACCGCTGCGTCAATGTGGTTTTGGCTGGCAAAAATCCGTCATACTGGATGTTATGTACAAGGATAGAACAGATCGATTAATCGTTGCATAGAAATCCCGAAAAAATAGCGTCCGTTTTTTCATCTTTGGATATTTGAATTAAACAATTTTTTTTCTTTTAAAGTGTTTTTCCTGTGCATCTCAGTATATTGAGTTTGATTTCCTTTCTTTCGAAACTTTGGTACATAATGAATATGATAACGAACAAATTAAGGGAGCACGGTTATACAGATAAAAATAATCCATATAGATCCTATACGGGTAGACATGCTGTAGATAGAAATCCAGCAACACAGCTGAAAATCTGCACGGCCGACATTGAGCCCATTCAAGCTGAAGATAATCTTCCATAACGACACATTAGCACAGCGTATTGGTCACATATTTGTCTATGGGTGAAATGCCAACATTCGGATTTTGCCGAAAGATTCGAGTCGTATTTCTACAACATCCAAAAAAAAACCTCTATTTTAATTTAGGCCAAGCTACCGAAAGACAAAGCAATGCTAACCCAAATTCCTTCGTCATTATATCGATCCGTTTCCGTCCGTCGGCGCATGGGTCATTAGCCTTTTCTCTTTGACGGATCGACTGTATTTAACGGAACTACGCTCCTGACTTCCAGTCTTGAGGCCAGTTCGCCAAATTTACACTCGTACAAGACTAGTATTTGCGACAGCTTAACGATTGTAGCAATAATCTGCTTAAGCAGAAAACTGACTTTCCGTAGCTGACTTTTGGCTTCGCCCATCGCTTCGACGAGGGGTAAACTAAATCTTTATTGAGGATTTTAGTCGGCTCGCTTGTATGACATTGGGTAGCTCGGCCCCTCTAAGAAGGCGTTGACATTAATCCACCCAGATCGTACCAAGCGGCTCACGGGGAGGTGGTTAGAATGGGGGCTCGATTTCAGCGTTGGCTCTGATGTGCTGTATCGCGTCAGAAGTTACAACGGCAGGCAATACAACCCCAAGGGTTGATACCAAGTGTTGAAGTCCATCAGCATAGTCAGTCACAACAGAAGGTGTGAATTTAAGCCGTCCGTTCCCTCAGGTCCGTGCGTCACGCTTCGTTATTGTAAGCAGGTAATAATAATAATCTGGCAGCCGAGCAATGGAACTTAAAAATTTTTCACAAATAAGGAACAAGCGAACAATTGACGTACCAAGTCAATTCATATCAAAAAAATCATAGAAACTAACAATGTGTGACGGCTTATATTTCATCGGATAGGTCAGGTGGATTTGTTGGGCTCCTAGGTGATTAGTAAGCCTTATCCAACTTAAATGTCCCCGTTTGTATTCAGAGAATTTTGAATTCACACCGGTGATTTATTGTCGTTGTTTTAGTGGAAATAATAATCTTATTTTCATTTTTTATTCAAGGGGTCATTTGCAAATAACAAGAAATAATACATTCAGGTGTGCGCTAAAAAAGGGGGATCTTTCGGCCAATCAATAGGCTGTCGTGATTCGCCAATCTATCATGGTGTCCCCAGGTAGTATCTACTCGATAGGAGCAAATTAACTGCGTAATTCACGCAGACGAAACCTACATAAATCTGTCCGCTCAGCACGCGTCAATACAGTCACAGTAGGTATCTGTGCAGCGCCAGTTGGAAAAAGGTAGTGACGATCTACAGAACCTAGGTGATCGGGGGTAGTGATTTCGAAGAGAATTAGAGAGAGGACAAGAACCGTTGCATCTTTTGTTTTATCACTACCATCCCTCGCACTCAATGTGGGTTCTCTTTTTCGCTATTTATTTCCAAAAAAATATGGAAAATCAGTAATTCTCCCAACGTCGTACGTTGGCCGGCAACTCTACCAAGTACTCAATTGACTAATTCCTTGTTCATCGTCACTCCTCTGAGCCCTTTCAGAAGCTCGCTTGTTCGGTCTGTTCACCATGAGTTCTGGAGGTGATAGCCATCGAAGCTTTTATTCGAGTTCGAACGCAGATTTGGATTGGGGGCGCATGCGAAGAAAAGCCTCGTGACTCCCGCTGAGCGCTGATACGCCAAGACTCCGCGGGATACATGGTAATGCCGAGGACCAAGTGTTTGGGGTGAAAAAAAAGAAGAGACCACCGTCTGTGTCCACACCATTTGAAGGATTCTAGAAAGCGAAGATGGCACGAACCCGTGAACGCGTCGCGCCCTTGGAACTATTATACATATAACACATAGACACGAAGCAGGGTGTCGAGGGGGAGACGAGGGGTGATGAAAAAAGCCAATTGTACCAGATTGGATAATTTCGTAAGACAGTATTTGTTGACGCGCATTGTATCTCGCTGTTTGAGTCCTTACTGGCCAACGGAGATTTAAGTGTCACGCTATCTCGAACGATAGGAATTGTAAACATGCTAGGCGAACTGCTACTAGTTGACTCTTGATGCTAATTAGCTGCCAGGAGGGTCAGCGTACAGAACAGTCCCCCCGCGGCGTAGGCACCCACCCACAGGATATTCAATCAATATCCTCCCTTTACTAATGACACGATGCGTGACCGTATGATCTCTCTGTCGAGGGATTGCTACATCGAGCAAGTGCTGCGAAGGTTTCCTAGGTAACTCCCACACAACGACAGGCATATGGATACATACGAAATGTGTGAGACAAATTTTTGTTTGGTGGACATTTGTATTTGGCGGACATGCATAGATTATACTTTTAAATGCAGTATAATCATAAGAGACGCGTGGTAGTCGACACGACTGTGGGTGCGTTTTTACTGAGAGCTATCTCTGCATGCGTTAACACATGTGTCGTTTGCTTAAATTGTGATTTACTATATTATTCTCATTTCGATAGTTATATAAATACAGCGGTTTCCTTACTTGCTGTATGCTAATTCATTGACCTTTGGGCTAGCAGTAAAAGGCAACAGAACAAAGCCTTACTATGGCCTGTGTTATGGAACACGCCTCTGATTGACAATTTCAATTTCCAAACCAGAAAGGCAATAAGTTTGAAAACCGCAAAAGGACAACGTCCAAACCAAATTCTCCCTACTCGAATCTTCTTATTCCTTTAGGACGTCAACAGTTTACGTGCGTACTAAGCATAAATACGTTTTCGCAGCGAACATAATCATATTTGACTTTGCGTCCATAGCCTCACGTGCAGGTCTAGCTATTACCATAACTCCCCCAAATGACGGCCTTGCAAGTTTGAGCAACCCATCCCTTGCGCGACACCGAGCTCAAGGGACGCCCTTCTCGCTGTTGTGTCCTAGACCAGCTATATCCGTCCTACAACTTAAGACTGCTCTAACCAAAAGCAGCAGTAGTCCATAGTCGAGGGTTGCTTTCGTCCTGCATAGGTCGACAGCGTCGTGCGCTAAACAATGTCCAGCTAGCTTCAGCACTATCAGTATCTTTTCGATTCGTATTCGCTCACGAACTCTCTATTTGTTGGGCCAACACTCAGCGCCTGTAGCGTCGACGACAGTAATAATAACAACACATAGAGGCCAGCTTCGCCTGTTGACACATCCAAGAGTCGGGTGCTACTCAGTAGGTATACAAGTTTGTATCGGCTTAGGCGACCGACAGGCCACGTCCCACTAGCGCGTTCTTCGCCTTCCTGCACCGAGTTACAAGATTCATGCAGACTTCATCCAGACAGAAGAGCAGTCGTAGTGAAGAAAAGATTTTGCGGAGTCACACACATATACGTACATAGCGATAGTGGAGACACCGAGACGCTCTCAGGGTCACACTTCAGCTGACATGGCCCCTGCTCGTCGTTTTGCTGCTGCGTGCGATTCGGGTTTAGAAAACAGTCATCGCTGGCAGAAGCAATTCACTGCCGCTAATCGAAACAACAACGCACAATTATCACGTGAATAAGTTCGAAGGGTGGCCGAATAGGCTGGCCCATCGAAGACGATCGTCGACGTTAGACCCTTAGAATAGTAGAAGTTGATAGTTGACTAGCAAATGGATCGTTGCCACGTGTGTCATAGCTGCTTGTCGATCAGGGCAAAGCGCCTACCCACTCGTATATATATAGAAGCGATCTAGAAGGAAATCAGAAGACACTGATGCAGTCAAAACGGTAGCTATGGGGCGCGTCAAACAATGGCTAAGAAACAGTAGTTGGCGACTTCTTAGCGTACATACCGGCCGATAATGGCAAAGGCGATCTCGCCATCGCTGAAACCGAAGAGGGGCAATCAGAGGTGGGCTTCAAAAATCCAAGACGGACGCACACGAAAACCGGTGTGAATGATCGAGATCTGAGCAATCTTACGTGAATCAGCCGTATACGAGCGCATTATCGGGGCGCGCATTCGTATGGCTATCGGCTATTCAGAAGTAATGGCAGGTAAGCGACGCCATTTTGTCTGCATAATATAGCGAGTGCAAAAGATGGAGGCGACTGATGCTGCTACTATCAAGTCCAACGGAATTCTCTTCAGGTAGGACAGCGGAACCAGACGGAAAGTGCCCTGTTTATCGCTTCTCTCGCTGATTTGCATACAAAATGCGAACAATCCAAAATGTTGAAAACGTCAAAAGGATGAAAGAATAGCAGGCCCCTAAGGAATTAGTTAAAGAATAGTAGATTGTGCTATTCCTTCTAAAGGTCCTTATTCAGCCGGCGGTGACGTCTGTGAAATTGGCCAAAAAAAAAAAAAAAAAGATTATCCGTGACATTTGTGTGCGTTTCTATCTAATCTGCTCTTTACTAGGACTTGTTTGAGCAGACCGTCGATACGTAGCGGCATAAATGGCAGTGTCTTGAATAGATCTAGGCAAACTATTGAGTAGCAAGTTGAGTGTCAGTGATTCAAATGTCCTTTTTCACTGCTTGCCTGATCCAGCGTGGGATAACGGAGGTTTTTTTGATGGCCTCGACGCGTGATAGCGCCACCATACGACGCTACAGCTAGGCAAAGAATATAGTGTGAATGATGCGTGTGAATTTTTACTGTAGTGTTTAGAAGTTGAAGTCTATTGCTTAACAGAAATTGAAGAACTTACGCTGAGATCTGTTTCGCCTTGTATGCGTTCCCTATACGAGCGCTTCGAATGTACGGGGAACGGATTTGGGTTGTCTACTCGAAACGAATCGAAAGCTTTTTCTCTGTGCTTTTCAATTTGCTCACGAAGATGAGCGTCTTCAATCTGAAAAACACATCGACATAAATTTAATATGGTGACGAAATTCGTCAGCACTACCTGTTACCGAACTAGATTTTTCCGTTGGCTAAATAAACGTATTATTGTTATTACATGTCCGTGTTGTAATAAACAAAGATATGAAAAGGTGAAGAACGAAAGAAAATCGTCGTTGTGTTTATTTTACTGTTTTTATGAAGAGCTGCAGTACTGACATGAGCAAAATTAGACGTTTAGATAAGCTTCTTGTTTCGGCCCGGAACTTCGTTTAAAGTCTACTAGGCAGATACTAATATCGATGGAAAAATTGGACACGAGTCTATATATGCATATGGAGTCTTTTTAAATAACTTCATCATTATTTTCACGATAGAACCGAATCTTAACTATCTGTCCTATTAGTGCAACGGATTGAGCGTTACGTTTTTGACCTGAGCAAAAGCTTCCGAACAGGCCAATATGAGTGTCGTGTTTCTCACGCACAGTAACGGAGACGTCGTAACAAGCTCCTGAATACTGCAGGACTAATCATTTACCAAAGGAAAAATAATGCTACACCCACTATCAGCTTGAACATCTGCTCGTGTGAATACGTTATTATCGACGTAACTACGATCGTCGACGTTTAAACTGTTCAAAGTTGCACATTCGAACTTTACGCTGCTCCATAACGATCATTCTCGTAATTATAATAATACGTATCATCATAATGATTAGTGGGTCTCCGCCCAACAGCGGGATCGTCTCAACCGACCCAGACCGAGAATCGGTTGGAGCGAGGGAGATGCACGGGGAAAGTGCAACTAAAACAAGAAATCAAGCCTTTAGCGTCCAAAAAATGGTAAGCCCCTAATATATGGTGGAACACATGAGAAAACGAAGAAAATATATGAAGAACAGGGCAGAACGGCGTCTTGTAAATCCTAAACCTTTTCTGGGTCGGTCCCTATCATCGACCAGGATCACTTTGTCTTCATTTTTTCGTTTTTCTGCGAGGAGACGATTCAAAGCAAAAAGGGAGGCGTTCCTGATGCCGAGAAGCAAATCGCTGGTTGTTCGAGTGAGTCTGACGTAAGTCAGCCTTTCTTAACTCCTCTGAGCGGGTCTAAGACCCGGCGATTTCGACTTGTTGCCGGCGGTGGTATCTTGTCTTAGCGCCGATCGTTCGCCTCGGCCAGTCCCGGTTGTTGCTACTTTCGTTGTTACTACCGCTGCTGGTACCGCCATAACGGTCGCGCCTCCATCTAGATGTTCATCATGGCTTCGCTGGTTGTCTTTTGCTTTGATTCGTCGAAACGGGCATCAATTGACTTAATTGCTCTAGATTCTGTCGGAGCGGCCGCGGCGGGTGATGCCAATAGTGGTCGATTTTTTGCTGAGAGCTCGACGCTGCGCGGGTGCTTATCTGCTCGTAACCGGTGCGATGATAGTGCTGCTCGCTAGATGCGGACGTGAATGGTCGATTTCTTAGCCAGCATGCCTAACGACAATTTCGTCGACGGCAATGATGACGACAACAACAGCTGCAGTAGCCACAAGGAGACCAGAGGTTCATACATGAGAGACCTAACCGAAAAAAACGCAGCTACCGCAAAGCGGAAACGACAACAATTCGCCAAGAAGTTCGCGGTGAAAGCTGAAGCTCTCAAGACGTCAGGAGGTCCGAGTCGAACAGACACACAAACTAATTTAGTTACAAGTATACAATGATGATTAGAAGCAGAAGTTATTCTGCCACAACAGTAAAAAGTCAAAGGGACAGACAGGCAGCGGGGAAAGATGCCCATCAATGCACAATTATATATTCTGCATACATTCCGAAGGAGGGATCAATGAAGACGCTGTTCAGCCTGGCGCACACAGGTGCTGCCACGCCCGTTCGACTCAAATCACCGCGAACATTTCTCCAGTTTAGTTCATAACTGGGTCTGGGTAAAATCGCTTGGGGCTAAATGTGTTCAACGAGAGCGAACGAATGACGGCAGGCTATTCGAGCTTGACCGGCGGTTAACGCTAGGTTAAGGGATTAGGCGCTCTAAATCGTATCAACTTTTGAGAAAAGTCGAGATTAACGTAAGTGCCATTTCTGCGGACCAGTGATTCGCTAGTTTACGACCCGTCATCTAGCAGCATAAATACCTATACAAATCGTACACGCGAAACGAAGGCTACCACCAATTGATGACCAACAACAATTTTCCAACAGCTCACGTGCTAGTGACTCCATGCGGCGCCTTTAGCGGTAACGAGATAATTTACGGTTCTCATATGTACGCACGGCAAAAATGCAAGTTGAAGTAATTTAATAACGATTAAAATAGAACATGTTCCTGTCAAAACTTAATTTTCAAGCTTCTTGTACCTGTATAGCCATTACAGGTGTTCAACTGGGATAGTTCCGTTGTTGTATACTTACTTTTGCGCGTTCCTCATCGAACTCCAGACAGCCCATACCCTCTAGCTTGTGGAGATCTAGCCATCCTTTCCATCGTACGCAGACTCCGTTCATAATAAATGAGCTCCGAATGTACACCTAAAGTTACACACATTGTTTAGATATTTATTGTCCTTGCAGTACTCAAGTTCTAGTTCAGCCTAAACATTCTTGACCGTCCTCAAATATTTCCAAACCTGTGAACGCTTCTAACACCTTAACGTCACAGATCCTTACATAAGCACCTACAAGCAACTCCGAGTTGGTACCCCCAGTAAAAGATCTGCACCTTAAAATAAAGCTAAATATTTCATATATCTACACCGTTTCCCATTATCACAAACTCAAATAGAGCTATAGGGTCGCCAGTATATCGCTGTCCCATCCCCACAGAGGCAAAAGGCAATTGTTAATGTTATGCGGCAACAGCGCGCCGCAATTTCCATGGCAACCGAAGTCTTCTTTTTGAAACCTCTCACCCACACCCCGCGGGGCCGCTCAGAGCTTTCATGTCCTCCCTTCGGTCCCTTTGTCCCCATTTTCTTGCCCGCGATTCTGTTAGACTCCAGTAAGACAACCTTCGACAGCTGTTACTCTCGACAGCATTGCGTATCCCCTCTTTTCGCGAGCCCTCTCTTGCTTAATGGGGTGAACCCTGGTCAGCGAGTCGTGTCTGGCAATGCCTTCGGAGCACTCTTGGAGCCCAGCACATTTTCTACGTACCCCTGACTCCCCAGCTTGTCTAATGGCGTCTAGACTCTTAGCCCTATATCCTACTTCGGACGCGACACCATCAAAATGCGTATTGAACTCTGGGAGAGCTCCTCAAGACGGAATGGGACGAGACTGGAAGACTAGGTGGCATGTCCTGTTCAATCAAACGGGTTGAAGTTCGACCAGGAAAAGCAGACTATTTCACGGTCGCTAAAAATAGAACGGAGGATTGTATCCAAGTCCGAGATTTTGTTAGATGACTGAAGATGAAACTTAGCTCACAATTTGTCCAAACAGGATTTTACGAGGCTTTACTATATTTGAGTCCGGCCTAGACCTTCCTTTCAGGTTTTTAGTGCTACGAGTGAAGTATATGATTTTCGTGATTTTGATCAGATAACTAGCCTTATTGGATAGCTTGCATGATACTCCTTTTTTTATCAAGTAATCAAAAAAACCAGCATGATCCATATAGAGTGTATTATAGCATACCTTACTAGGTTTACGCAGACTCGTACTTACAAACGAACAAATATGAAGCTTTTGTCGTTTATGGTCTGAGCAGGCCCTAGGAACGATTCAAAGTGCCTAACAGCAGCAAATCAGATGCGTTTGATGAATGCGTATCGCTGACCCAGGCTTCCGTCTTTGCGCGGTACGACCCAGCAAAAAGATCAACCGATGTTCACCAATCGCTCTAGGACGAAGGCATCACTGACACCGAAAGCAACGAAAACATCTTCATTGTCAACTCGCACTGTCATATCTAGTCGTCCGTCCGCTTAAGAGCAGTACTCGGATCCCCCTTATCGCTCATCTGCATCTCCCATTTCTGATTGCGGCCCTCTCCAATTCTTAGCATCCCGTTTTCTATTGCCTCCTGGTACCCGACGCTGCTATACTGCTATTCAACCCCCGAGTATATCTAGTATTGCAATCGTAATCAGTGATGCACGGATGCAGCTCGTCGAGACGATAATACCATGGATTTGTTGTAGTTCTTATACTTGTCGATCCGCTGTTCGAAATCGGACCAAAAGAGAAAAAAAAAACACTTATTACAGATGAGATCTATTGCATGATCTTTTTTCCTTACGTCCGTTTTGTAACAAGAGTCGACCATTCGAGTTAAGTGATATGATAGCAAAAGGATGGACCTGCAGCTAGATGAAGTTTAGGTTGACGGCATACTCTTCATTGCGACGAATGGCGAAAGACGTGCAGTTCTTATCCTCGAATCCTTTATCGGAGGTATCAGGACTAGAGATGCTATCGAGGGAATCTATTGGCTTTAAACTGATCAGCCACCTATAAAGAGCATCAGCTTTAAAGCACTCTTGGGCCAACAACAGGACCGTAGCAACAGGCCAGTGCAGGGAAGCGTTAAGGACAGGAACATTTTGGTAGTCCTTAGCCTGCTTAGGTTTATGATTGCTGGTCGTTTTTTCTTTTTTTTTTTTTATAGTATATAGTGCTTCCTTTAGTCGGTATCCATGCATATTTACCATCCGCGGTAATGTAACCCATTTAATCTGTTTGGCGTAATAGTCTTCCCTGTGTACTGATGTGATCATCTATGTAGAGAAAGAAATCCTCGCTATACGGTAAAGCTCCGAACTCGAAAAAGGCGTTGTTGTCCTACTTATATATCTTCAATGGATATAATTCGTCGTTAAAGTTCAACTTTTTATTGCGAGTGAGCACAGTTCAATAAACATATATTTAAATCATAAGTTCGGCTTTGAATCCAGCCCACGGTAAATCTATGTGAGTAGAGAAAACACTAAGTTATGAGTCTTTTTATAATGATTCAATAGAAATATTATTTTAAGCAGAATTTCGAACAACGCACCACTGCCCAAAGGAGATGCACCAGTGAGAGCTATAGGCAAGTTTCAGCACATCGAAATGTAGCAAATGTGAATATCTTTGAATCACCATCAATGACCAGCCAAATATCATGCTGTAAAACACAAAAAAAAAAACAGGGATCAATAAAAACAACATGGATTTTTTTTTTTTTTTCGACCGTTCCCGGTCCGCAAAAAAACACTTGCACTATTCATTGTTGCTTATGCTTATTTACTTATCTATCTAGTTATTTTGCTTCGTAGCGCTCTTGGGTTCACAGCTTCCATCACGCAGTATTTGCAGAAAGGCTTCACGGAGAACGAAAGCCGATACCAGCGTCTACATTGCATAGACGTACTTGGAAACTAACCTCAACATGTCAGCGTCGCTATTCCGCCTGAATCTTGAACGCCTTCAATTCATCCTTTTGCATAATTGATATCTGTGTCTTTGTCTGTGTCTCTTTTTGCTAAACATTTTCATCTGCTGAGATACTCCGCATCCTGCCTATATCATATCCATCCGTTCCTTCTCAACACCCACAGAGCATCTTTTTCCTCCTGTGCTTTCCCTTAGTGAACCCCCGCTTCATTCAGCTCAGGACTAATTCCGTCTTCTAAAACTAACGTAGCGTAACGGTGTGAGATGAGATCGTTGTCCGATGCCAACGCGTCAATGCGCGAGACGCTCCCGCTTCGGAGCTGCCATCAGTCCTCACTACGGCTGCCTTCCGAATGACCAAATGAACGAACCCAGGCCGGCAAGCGATAAAGGGCAAATTTCTGCTACTAGAATTTACTCTACTCTACAATGAATGCCACTAGTCTTTCTGCTACGAGAGCAGGGTTCCATAACGGCGATGACTGGCATTGCATCGGCACTACAATCAGAGCTCCGTTGGTTCAGCTCGGAGTTCGGTTGCGTTTTTTTTTAGTCTGGTCTGCTACCGTCCTGATACGGTATTTTTGTTTCAGTATAACTCTGGCGTTTCCGCTCGGCTGCACCAAACGTTTGCTTCTATTTTTTTATGCTTCTTCTATTTTTTGCTGCTGCTGCTGCTAAGTATTCATTGGTGATCATTGTTGTTGTCTTCTGTTTTCTGCCGCTATATGCGTTGTTGATCTTGGCCATCAGCTCAGTTTCACTTCGTTCTCGTTGTTTAGCTCGGCCGGCCGCTTAGGGAGTGCAAGACTAGCCAAATGATCTTCGGGCACTCCATCCCAGCCCATGGCTCGATCTAACAGTCACTAAACTACTTCGAAGCACTGGCTGTAGGTAGGCGAACCAGAATGATGGATGAGTCACAAAGCTAGATAAGTAGCACGTTGTTTCAGTCTGGCGTTTTTGCAAGGTGGGCAAATGTGCGTAGCGGCCAACTGTGATAACTTGTGAAAAGTTCAACTTGCGTTGATTTAAGCAACATATCTAACACGCAACGAACCAGAAATGTACCTTGAGAACCCCAATTTTCTCCGCCTTTTCTTTGACGAAACGTATCGCACAGTAGAATGGTGACTTAAAACGGTGAGCATTGGCGACAGTTATTGGGCCTATGTTTTCGCCTAACTGTTCATCTCATCGGAACGGTCAGCAAGCCTACATAAGCACGCGATCAGAGCAAATCACCATGGGTGGACACGCACCATGGTCATCATGGAATATGGGTGAAACGAGCGGAATATATATATTCATACGTATTTTTAATAAACAAAAAAAATCATTAATTAAGTCACATTAACATTAAACATGACTGTAGGGATCTTACGCACAACGTTCGTTAGTTGGTAAGCCAATGCCTAGAATGATCGCCAATGCGAACTACTCATATACCCGTTACAGTTATAGCTGTATATATAACGGCCTCTAAATGTTGCATCCTATTGCGAAGTAAGCGCCTCTAAAGCATCCCCTTACATATATAGGCAGGATCACGCGATAGTACCAACAATCGTCTTTGAAACGAAGAGCGAAAACGGTCGCATGGTTCAAAAAGTGCGCCAGTTTTTAATTTAATGACCCCGTACCGTTATGTAATTATTGGCTTAGGCCACCGAAAGCTCCCTGGCCATATTGACGTTCAATTATTCGACAATCTAACCAGGTCATAGGCTAGTTGCCTGTCGCCGATGCTTACTACCATGTCCGTCATCTCCATTGCTTTAAGCTTTTCGACGCCAAATTTCTGGTGAACCCGCTGCATCAAATATATTTTGCGCGCTAATTATTTACATGAAGATAGTCATTACTTATACCGGTGTCGCTACTGTAGTTGTTTCAAATTTTGGCGGGCACGAGCCGTAACAAACGGCGAAAGTCCAGCGTCAGCAACTTTCGGCTCGGAATACTGATTTTGATGTCATCGGTGTCTCCGGTGGAGTATCACAGGCGGAGCGAACACCTCAACGCCCATGTGACACGGCGGTTGGAGCAAGCGAGCATACCCTTGTAAGGGGACGAAATAAAATAGAACCCATTCATAATCAGAACCAGCAAACGATTGTCACTTAGACCATTGGGCTGGCCGTTCGTGCTATGTCGTCGTCGGACACAAATTGCCGCCAGGCACGCTTCTTGTCAAGCCATCGAAGCAGCATCGCATAACGGAACGCTGATGAAGAAGCGGCATGTTAATGTCGATCGAGCATGAGCACTCACAGATGCCCGTGAACTACCGGGCAACAACCGAATTTCAATAATCCAGTAGAAGGATAACAAGTATTATGAATAAGCGTAGCAAGTAGATGAGCGACTCGTTAAGACCGGGTATATTTCGCCTTACTACCCAGCCTTGCTTTTTTCTTCTATTGTATTTCGGCAAATGTCACACTAGAGGAGACAAACGAAGACCGAAAACATTCGCCATTGTCAACAGGTAGGTCCATTTAGGTCGGCTCTTGCCAGTGTTAGTAAACACGAAAATAAAATGCCAGTCAGTAACGCGGCAGATGACGAAGGTACAATGTCTTCCTACAGCGCTATTCACCACTTTGTACCCTCATACTTATCCTCTCTGCGAGTACGGCCGCTGTCCTGTCGTATTCGTCTGTAGCCTACTCATCAGGACTGAACGAAAACTTTTTACACTTTTCATAACGAGCGTCTTGCCCGCGAGCTAGCGCAGTAATATGGTTCCCGCCCGCGACTTATGGATCTTAACGTTGGTGCCAAATATTATTTGCACGAGTATATTTCTGTTAGGCTATAGTACGACAGGTTCGCTTCACTGATGCGATACTCCAGAAATGATGGTAGTAATTGATTTACGAAGTTACTACAGCACCCTTACTATCCATGAGGATCGCCATTCGGTAGCCGATGACAAGAATAAGCTACTGTTGGGTATTACTGGACCAGCTCTAGATAACGTCTTGTCCTAATTTTTCGAACTTGAAATTTACGTTGCTTCTTGCCCTTATCTTAACCTCGTCTTCCTACTGATAGTAAAAACATTGAATCAAAAACTTCTCAGTGCTATCTTCAGTTATCACTAATTTTTAATTTTATACGGCCTTTCACTCGGCCTCTAGTAGCAAATAGGACAACGAAAACAATCGTTCATACCCTTTCTTCGTTAAGGCAACCGCCTGTTAGACGACGTACCAGTGCCTAAGCCGGTCGGAAAATCGGCCCGTTTATGTATGTATATGCTCGAGTATGCGTAAGTTGTAAGCACCTCGCACATGTCCAGTGTGTTTTTGTATGTTTGTAGGTCGTTTACTCTCATTTTTATAGCCCTATCCATTGACCAGACATCGGCGGTGTTGCAATACTGTCCATGCACACTTTTTCCCATCAGACATTTTTGTCGCTGTTGGCTAGAGACAATCAGTTTTTACGTTGCGTAGCTGTGACTCAGGAGAAGAGGGGACCCTGTCGAGAATGAGTAGAAACGAATCGAAAAAACTTAAACGATTTAGTTTGACATCGTGCGAATGCTCCAGTTGATTCGCGCATTGGTTTCTTTCAAAGAGATCACGAAGGCATGACACATCACCTTTCTTTAGATAGCGTTGGATATCTTCAGGCTGCGATCTCTCGCTCCGTACTGAGGTTTTTTTCCCAATGCATTTTTATCTGGGTAACTGTTTCTGTCCACTTCTATTTACCTTTCCTGGTGTACGGTTAGCTATTGATGTGCGAATGAGAAGATGAAATGTCAGGCTATGAACATCTTTGATTGTCATTGGCACCTTAACAAGGACACAACAGGTTTCTGCCTTTTTTGTACGATACTACAATTACTACGTGACGCTTGTTGCTTACCGCTTCTAACAAAGAGCGTCAACTTTTTTCCGTGGCCTTTTTTCGTGTGGATCTCTTTCATTGATGCGTATACAAGCACATAACTGTATACAAATCTAGACAGCGAGCGCTTTATATAATCTTGTGATTAGGAACAGATTCGAGTTGGCCGCCTTCGCATCTCCAGCAACATACATAGATAGTCTAAGGGTTTCAAATATAGTTGCGTTGTCTGCAAGAAAAATTAACGGAAGTATCTATAATATTTTCCTTGGAAGCGAAGGTTTATCGTCTTTCTCCGATGCGCAAGATCATCCATTTTACTGGTCAAAATCAATGTTTTTAGAGCAAAATGTACAAAATTACGTCAATAAATGCCCTCCGACTTCTGGTTGTATTAATTGTTGTCATTTCTTCTCTAGTCGACGTACACGTAAGGTCCAATGCATGTCCCAGTTCTGGTGTTGTTACTCGACAAAGACTATGATATATTTACAAACAAAGAGAAAAAAAAATAGGTATTCATTATCACAATCAATGTGGGAATAATCTCTTGCTAATTGATGCTAGCCTTAGAGGTGTGGCGAACGTTTACTCAGGTTGACTGACCTATCCTTAGGCAGCCGAGATCGTCCCATTCTGTATCCTCGATCATGATCTCGCAAACAGACCATGTTTAAGCAGATGAAATTTCCCAATCGACGCAGCAGTTCGTTGACGACAGAAAACAAGTGGGTCCGACCAAGCACATAATCATGGTTGCCATTGCGAGAGTCCTATTTGTGCGACGCGACGGACACGACAAATTCAAATTACGACAAATCGTTCCGTTTCAGTCAGCCGTGCGTCTGCAATCTGACTAGTACACCCCTGATTGCTAGGTCCCTCAGCTTGTATCCACGAAATAAACACATGGCCAAATGCAAATTTTTAAACAGCCGCTATGAAACAACTGCGTATCGTCGTTAAGGCGCCAGGGTCACTCTCGTTGGGAACTTAGCATCAAGGCTAAGAGACTGCGTATCGACATGGACAGGTTTAGATAAGCTATTCAAGGCTGGCAGTACCGTATGACAACAACCGCTCTTCAAACCTAATAATGTACAAGTAAATATATATATATATGTAAATTACAATTATGTCAGCTTTTTCCTGTTAGTAATCAGATCAGGTAATCAGAAGTGTAAAAAAAGAAGTGGTGCTTATCAGTTAGTTTCTTCGTTCGCTTCTTTTTACCTGTCCGTCGACTTTACGATAGGGCAACGGGAGCCTGCCATGGGATGGCTACCGATAGCTGACTGGCGGCTGGTGTCAAATCATAACCAAAATAATTAAGATAATAATAACTATTCTTATTATACACCGTATAATTATCTACGAATGACATGACAAAGTTATGTAGACTGACTGAATGATTCTTTCACATGCGCTGTAGTCACTGCACATCAGCAAACGTCACTATCGTGTTCAACGTCATTGTTGAAATCGCTCCGCTTTGGCTAAATGGAGCGCGTCGTCATAGGGGCCGTTGGCAGTATAATGACTTTAATTATCGACGGACACCGATCGCTTTCGACAAATACCTCTACGGACACTCCGTCGATACAGAGCTCCTGTAGCTGTGGACATCTTCTGCAAGATACTAATAATAATAATAATAACATGCCTGCGTGCAACGTATTACTCGTATCGTTCAATTTTACCAGTTGTCCAGGCGGCGCTGTTCCGGCTGAGTTCGATGTTTTTTACTGAACACTGTTGAAAACACCACCCCAAACAATGATAACAGCGCGCAGGCCACCGTCGGTCCAATGAACCGATACTGTCACATACAAAAGTGGGTGGAATAACGAATTTTTTTTCCTTGGACAATATATATATATATGTGCACCATTCGGAAAGTAATAAAATGCCGATACAAACATTCCGCGTGGATACGCATCGGGTTAACAACCAATCGGCCCTAATAGAAGTGCTGGACGTATAGAAGGAACATGTTTTACGGCGTTTGAAATTTCGCGCTGTTGTTAGCCCTACGCAGAATGCGACAATTGCTTATATAGACCTCGTGCATAGATTGCATCATAACAAACAGTATTAAATACATATTACCAATATGGCTAAAGTCACGCGGAGTATTAAAATATTAATAGTCGTGTTTAAGTGGACTCGAACAGTAGATAAGTGTAAATCAACTGCATAGCTTCATTGTCATCAGGGGGCACAATCAGCCTGCTACACCACTCGAAAAGATGTTGCAGATACGGGCGCCTGGTGGATACCTTTCTGTATATCGATATATCTGTCTTACATTACAGGATGACAGCGCACGTTCAAGCAGTTCAAGTTGATTATTTTGACCCATCGACTTATGAGATTGTCATGTCGTGCACTAAGACGCGGGTTAATAACTTATTTCGTGCCGTCTACATCCGATAAAGTGGCTCGTAGATGGAGCCTGAGAAAATCGCTGACGAAGAGACAATGCAAACAAGTCCTGCCCTCGAAACTTGAACTTCAGGCCTGTAGAGCTCGCAGTTGCTATCGCTGAATTACAACGTGACCATGTGGCGACAATCCTGTCATCTGTTCCAGCGCCCGCATGATCATAATCGACGAACGGGACGTGCTAAACGCTACTTTTGCTGTCCTACGTAGCATCCAAAAAGACAAGAAATTCGTATGGATCAAGCGAAAAAAGGTCCTCCGCTGAGAAGCCCAGCCACGCTCGGTGCCTGGCTGGCAAGCCCGAAGCTAGATGCGTTGTCAGAAGGAAAAGCAGGAAGAGAAAACGACGTTTTTCCTTCTTCATTAGCGATCTCGTGCCGTATAGTACGTCTTTGATTCGTGGCCTAATAGATGCGGCGATCCACTAGCATAAGACAGTATTTCTTTGTCGTGCTGCCCACATCACATAAGTGTTCAACGGCTGTGGCCATCTACAAATATAACTTGTCGCGTAACGCTAATGGGGTATTACATCCGTTGGGCAGACGTTACGGAGATGTAATATTTATTACATATCGCATAGATGTTTATGGCGACAGCAACAAAAAGGCCAACATAATGGTACTCTGAAGGGCTAGACTATTCGTTCTTGTCACCGTACGATGCTATTTGCAATCAAGATGAAACAGAGCCATTGAAAATGATACCTGTTCTAGAGACTGGCCTAAAATACGCTAGGAACAACCCATCCGAAGTTATTACTTATTCTTAACTAACAATGAACACAACTACAGTGTAACTTAAGTTGCGATACAAAGTTGCCACTGTTCAAAATCGGTTCTCAACACGTCAGTGTTTAGAAGCTAGCTTCGTAGCATCACAGCCGGCAACACTGGCGTAACGCCCGTGTCCCTTACCTAACCCAGCACTGGGTTATACATTTTGTCAATCGAAACGTTACTAAATGAATCAGCGTACCTAGTCATCACCCTCATTATGATCATTAACGTCATTGTTTGAGGGGTGCAGTGAAAAAACATCATCCCATGTGTGTTCCACATGGGAAACGAGCTAGCTTAAAGCCTAACCAAAAAAAAGGCGAAGTAAAGTTCGCTATTAACGCTACTGAGAACCGTGGCAGAAGCATGTGGCCGAACTATAAGCTTAAAAAGTCACCTGGACCCCTACTTTACTTCAGCTATTAGAGAATGCCAACGAAGAAGCGATGTGAGCTATGGTACCTGTGTGTGCGTACCAAAACCAAAGCAGCTTCAGTCGACCGCAAGAGACTACTGCCGTATCAGGGGACACTCGATAGGAATCGAGACGTAGCGAAGATGGCGTTGAGAATTCAGGAAAAAAATGAATACTGCTCGTACCTGGCACCTACGAAAATGCCTTTTGATGTAATTACATGTAACAATAGTGATGGCCGACAGCACAACGGGAATAGAAGCGGTCCCCGGAGTACTTGGGCACTTACGGAGCCCACTAATTGGACGACAGCATAGGCAGTGAATCCAATAGGGCAGCAACCGTAATCTTAATATGTTGTTATCACCATAATGTGTGCACGAGAGATATATGGGTGCCTGTGTACGTTTACATTGTTACATGTGCGGACATGTGTATACGTAATAGTAGTTGTTGTTGTTATTGCTATTATAGTATTAAATTTCGGTGCAATTATTCGCTCGGTGGCAGACGACATTAGGCTAGCGCATGCACTATACGAATGTATTCGAATAAAATGTTGGCACTATTTGGATCACCTTTCGACCTTGACAAGGCAATAGCGGTGCATAATTAAGATCGCTTTATTACGATATGTGCAGACATACAGAATTGCAACTGTTGTTTGTTATATGTCGTCGCAAAAAACAACTCATAGGCTGTCGTTCTTTCAAAATACGAAGCAAGCTATAGTAGCTGCATGAAGAAAAGGACAATAATACAGTAATTGCAACATCCTAACAAGCTATTGAAAAACAACGCTAGAAGCCCTCTGTTCAGGTAGTTCCTACAACGTCACCATGAACCCTGCCTACTTGGAAAGACGTTGATTACGTACGTGAGACTGATCTATTCAAGTTAAGATTCAATAGCATAATTTCCCTAAACTTGGGTCCCATAAACCATAACTTCCCTAAAGCCTTGGTATTTATTCGGTATAGCCTGAGTCACATAGTGCAAGGAATTAGTCAGTTGCTAGGTGTAATCTAACCTGTAATTCTAATAGCCTTGGTGACGAGTCTTGTCGACCAACTTCCAAAGTCACCTTCGTTGTCTCCTGCGGCCCAACTGCACGAGTGACCTAACGTGCAATTTACCCATCACCCCTAAATCTAGAGCGAGAAAGGGAAACGACGAGACGTCCAACAAAGACAGCCAATTGCTCGTACCTTTTATCTCTACACCTTCTCGTATAAATAAAATCATATACCCACACATACGCATACATACAGAGGATAGAGCATACGCCTAAATTGGACGCCGATTCAGTTTTTGCCCCTTAGGATATCGATAATGGTGGCTGAATTCCCCTATGGTACAAAAGCAATAGTTAACACTTCATTGGTTTATTAATTCGCTACATACATAATAGTGCTTCTGTCCCCTGTCATGGTCATTGCCAATGGCATCGCTCGAAGTTAAAGTAGACTGTAGGTAACCGTTGGGTGATTTAACTTAGCCAGACCCGAAATTAACGCGTTATTCACAGAAGATTTCGATACTAGTAGAGTCAATTGATCCAAGCCCGTTTCAGGTCGAGTATCGCCAAAAAACGTCCCTTCAGAATGTAAAGCTCTCTCTCTCTCTCTCTAGTTTTGTTCTTATAAAACTGTGTAAGACTCAAGTTGTACAATTTCAACAAAAAGGTTACTTAACGTTAAAGGTTAATTAAGGGTGATTATAATGTCCTATTCGGTGCAATAAGGCTGCAGTAGCACTATTGGAATTCCTTTAGGAAGCCACACATTTTTTTTAGATCGGCCGCATGAGCAAAGGATCCGCGGGGTTTGCTGTCACCCGTTCTTTCGTGGGGGCATCTAGTAGTAACATATATGACAGAAATAGGATCATATAATTTAGCTGACTGAACAACCAGGTTCTTACCGGATGCGCAAATGTATATCATCAGACAGTGTGCTTTAAAGGCGATCCACACTCACAAAGCCAACGTATCGCGTTTATCGCCATCGGACGTTGGGTGGTGCTCCAAGCTGGCCTGTAGGCCGTATGCTTTGTAGACAGGCATCCGTATCGCGCACATATGCACCGCAGCTACATTGTACATGTTGCCATACAAGCATGTAGCGCCATAAGACTTTTTAGCAGAGTCCGATACCTTGTCAGCAGTTGTATTAGTAGAAACAATACCAGTGGCTGAATTTTCTGCGCACAGAGGAAGATAATGCCCATTCGTAGGTCCCTCCCCCTACAAGTACTGCCAAGCATTAAGGTTCGATTTGTCGCCACTTCAGCGACATCGCACGGCGACAACAGTAAATCAGCAGTGCGAGTGGCTGACGTCAAGGGCCCACCTCCCAGGCGACGCTTAATAACGCCAGCGGTAAATTCGTCCTCTTCCTATATATATATATATATATATATATATATATATATATATAATACTTGGCGGCATCAGCAGCAGCCGGCGAATCCAACATCTACAGTGCGTTCTGCCTTCATGACGCGGCCTTAATGGTGAAATAATGCTAATGTAATGACAATAATAACAACAACGGCAACAAGCCAAGACCGGCGGCGTTGACGGCCGCTGTTCCAGCTATAGTGCCAATGGTGACGGCCGACAAACAGCAGAAAATGGCCACAGTCGAACGAAAATCGCGCCGTATCGAGGGAGAGCCGCAAAGTCACCGAAATGGCTAGACGAACTCAACAAACCAGCGGCGACACAAAAACGGTCACATACAAACAGACAGTTAAATGGACGAGCAGAGTAAAAAATTGAGAACAACAGCATCGGACAACAAACACCTCAGGGGCGCCGGGTAGTTGTTGTTGTTATTGCTGCTATATCAACTACTACAATAAAAACAACAATAGCCATGTCTGGTGACGAACCTTTGAAGGTATGACAGCATGGCGTTGCCCCATTGCATCTCTATGAACCCCGCAGGAGACTCATAATAGAAGTACTTAGTTCCTATAAATGCGGTTCATCAATTTTAATGCACACTACGGTACAAACCACTCTATGTACAGTATATGTATTATATACGGCCATACAAGCAATTTGTGGGCCAGAATGAACGAACTCTATGGAGCGCTAGAGATTACGCTGTAAGACAACAAATGATCATGCGATTCTGCCAACGATATAACATATGACTGATAAATTAGTTGTCATGCCAAGTGATAAATAAATAAAAATTGGTACATATGTGTATAATTTTGACACATGCCTGGACATTAACTAAATTTATCTGCTCAGGAACAGATTGGTCATGGATAAGCAGCTATCCTTAGCGATGACAGAACTATGAAAGTATAAATAATTCATACGAACAAGTAAGAACAAACAATTGACGCTGTCGCCGCAGTCGAATGTAGCTTTACGTTGTGTACATGTCTGCGGTAGCCTAGCATCACCGGCCTTCTTTATGGATGTGCGACTCAGAGTAAGTGCTAACCCTTCGCTAAACAATGCCATTGACAAGCGGGCAAAAGTTTTTCGTCGATGTCTGGTGGACGTCCCTGTGTTAGTATCCTCCGTTGCCCGTTAAGATCAATATGCTTGTCCCGTCCTTTTCTTCGCCGAGCATCGCTGCTTCCTGGCATGTGTCATGTCTTGATTCATAAGACAACAAATCCGCGGAGGCCGATCAATACGCCAACTACTACTATCTTGAATCGGCCAGAAGCGATCAGTAGAGGAATACATCGTTGGCTATACGGCAAGAGCGGTCGCTGCGGCAAGGTTGATCTCCATCAGCTCAGTTCTACGGACGGACGGACGGATCTACGGAGCAATGCACGAAGGAGCGAGCGATGAAAACAGATGTACGTAGGATAATTGCAGGTAGATGGTGCTCCATGGCACCCACTGAGACTGGTTCATACATCGAATGCCTGTGTTCTGAACAATAACGTCTCAAACAGTTCTATAATATACGGAGGAGCATGCGTCGGCTCAGCGGATGAACGAGCTTCCGAGGAACAGGCAAAATACCCAAAACGGTGCTTTGCATGGGGCGGCACTCTTAATGACCCCCCTATCGCCGCGTCTATTTCAGCGAGTATTTTTGGTACCATTCTGATATGAGTGTCAGTGGGTTCATACAGTGGTAAAGGCAACTTGGTAACTAAGACGGCCAACTTCGGCGGATAGAGCTGGCAGAAGCGAGCAAATGGCAAGGGTATTCTTTTTTATGCGGGGTCTGGCCAAGTCCTCGCCAAAGGCTCGCCAAGTCCGTAGGCTAAGCACAGATATATAAACCGGATGATGCGGATTCAACGGTGTATGTACACTGAACCGTTAGCTCTCCTTTCAACAGTCAGTTTTGAAGAGCAAGCTATACTATTATTTGTGAGGAAGTTGTAATTTGCTGGTGTTATCGTTTTAAGCTGGTTTCGGGCGGAACATCGCAGCCTGAAACAGCCAGGGATAGCCTGAAAATACCTCAGTGATAATGTTTACAGTATACATTAGGCCAACCTGAAGTTTTTTTTTATTCAAGACAAACTATTGTGATAGTAGTCGAATATTAGACGAGTGCACGGTATATGCTTATTTAGTATTTACGAGGATGACTCTTACTGCTGACGCCAATGTACCGACCCTTCATTGTTACCTCAACTCTAGTTGAGTTCTAGCGACACTGTATATAAACACCATATGTAGAAATGCCTCTGTGTGCGCCGAAGTCAGGCCAAAGATATTCGAGGTGAGTCGAAGTCGAAATGCAATGGCTGTACTCGCAGCGTGGATCGCTCCTGCTAGCTCTGAGCATACGCGCCAGGGGTACTCAAGCGCGGCTAACAGGATCTGAGAAGGAACAGAGATTCCTCTGACTCAGTCACCGCTCCGAGCTTCCTCAAGGGAGACTATTTCCCGAGTTTGGCTCCGCTGCTGCACAACATAGTCCCTTCGGCGGCAAGTACAAGCTAATGCCAAAATAATTACTACAATCACGTTCGTGTCAAAAAACGCATTCGCCAGGCTATGGAATCCCGTCTCAAATCGCCCGCTGGGCTTTGCTTAGGAAGTTGCCCTTATAAGTCGGCAAAGCTGGAGTTGCTCGGACATGCTGTAGTTGCTATGGGGTAGAACGAAAGAGAAAGGCGAGTCCAAGAATGGTGATGAACGGAGGTGAACTCCAGGAGGGGAGTCGCGCCGAAGGAAGGTTGGCCTATGAACGGTAGGACTGAAGTGGGGCTAGGCACTCCGATCATGACAGGGGATTTTAAAATCCCCTACACGTGACCGAAAGATATGAATTCGTCATTGGATTCGACGACGAGACATGTAGACAACACATGTTGGCGGAAAATTGCTGAGGAACCAGTGCCGAAGGGCCACCCGCCTGAAGGTACAGAATGCGTGCGCGCTTCGATGGGAACCGAAATTAACTTGGAAACAAATCGGATGCAAAAGACTTTAGCAAAATGTTAAAGAAACGCGATGACGCCTGTAGGCCATACTTGATAATATCCATATACATAGTTTCATGGAAAAAGGATACATGATATAAACTCCTATTACGGAGTTCTTTCCTATCGTCGAGATGTAGATCCTGGTTAGATAAACTGTGTCATGCAATAGATTGCGCGGGAAGTGACGAGCAATAACTGAATGAAGATAAAACTAAGCTTTCTTGAACTTGAAAAACATGCATAGCTGCTAAAACTTCTTTTACAATTCGTTGCAGCAACTTAGCAGTACTCGGACTACGCAGAGTCAGTCTATCATGATCACTCTTTGTGCACGGTAAGTAACAAATTACAATATCGTCTGCAGCGTGCACTACTCACTCAAGCTGTGCGCTCAATAGCAATGCTAGTTCCAGATGCGCAATATGGTGCCCACCTCGGCACGACACACACGAATCATTACGAGTCTTCGCTAAGTGATTACTTCCATTAGAGAAGTCACCATCCCTAAAGAATCTAAAAATGTACATACGTCGCTAATTCACCTTTCAAATATAAATAAGGAACAAAGCAGGGCCATAGTTATGCTACTTCCCAGATCGCCCAGGGCACGCACGTGCTTTCAGCTGCCGTTCAGCTTCCCAGTGCTCGCGCGTCAGACTATAGTAGGAGTTCCAGCATTTCGGACAACGATGCCGGAGAGTCGCGGGAGTTGCCGGATTTGTGTGTGTCCCACCGACGGATGTCTCGTTTCCCAATAATAATCTCTAGCTCAGCTTGATCTCTCCCAGGTGATTCGCCTCGTACCGAACGTCGTCACAGCACCCATCATTGGATTGTAGATAGGCAACTTTCTAGAGCGATCCTGTCACCCGCTAGCCATTGCGAACTCGTTGATTGTGTCACATGCCTATACACGGAGAGTGTCTGTTGTTGCTCGCCATATCTCGACCTTGTGTCTTTCTACCACTCGGTACATGGGCCCAGTAAGGAGTAACAGGGAAGAATTCAAAGTGCCGCCAAGAAAAGCGGCACACCGTGCGAAGAACACGGTGCGCCTATGAGGCGCATGCCTCTTCTACTATCGGAACAAGTCTAGCCAGTTTTCTTTCTGTGGACGACAAGTATTGCTTACATTTATGTTGCTGTTCGCCATCGTCGAAAAGATTTCACCCGCCAGCCATGTCCTCGATGGGCGAAAGCATCTTCCCAGCAGCAGTGGCTTCGGCGCCTGATAACACAAGGCCTAGGCTGTCTAGCCTGAGTAAATATGAAGGACATATAAGGCTCCAAGGGGAAGCGGTGCCGGTGTACATCATAGTACTTGTAGAAGTACTTAGTAGTAGTACTAGAGTATAAAAGTGATGACATCATTTCTTCCTTAACGACGCTGGGTCGTGGGACTGCCCTTGGAATTGTGACTGACTCGCCACACTAGATGAACAGGACAGAGAGCCTACGAAAACAACTAATACATAACTGATCGTAGGCTATCGTACAGTTGTAGTTAGGTAAGTGGAAGATGCAAAGGTTTGCCGGCCGTCAGAGATAGGCAGATGAGTCCGAAAAGATATTAGACAAAAGTGCTCACCCTCTCTTTGCCTCATATCATTTTAGTGGGGGACTAAAAACTCTCGCAGTTTCTACCCGAAGGAAAACGAGATCGTGGTGCAGATAAAGCACTGTATCATCCGCATACAGCTAGCTAAATGAGGACATATAGAAAAAAGTAAGGGAAATCGTATAGCATTTCAAAAATGAGTAGGATAACAGCTCTGATAGTGGCAGGTCTGAGGCAGAAAATAAACCCAGTCCCGGGATAGATACGTGATTGGCAGTACAACAGCCTCAGCGTTTGGCTGACAACTGTGTGAGCCTCTGGCTATCTTGCGTTTTTCGATAACTTCTTGTTCGTCAGTATGCTACAGAAGCGACTTTTGCTATTATCTCCGTACAGCACCGTTCGAGACAAATATTTGTTACTCAGATAGTTATATATAACTTTTGAGGTCAGGTTCGCTTCCTTACCGCATCCTCGCTTGAGGACCGAAGCCTCGACAAAATGCCGCACTGCCGCCTGCCATACTGAGTATGTCGTTGTTTCGCATGGTTCACAGAAAAACAGACAAACCCGCAACGAATTTTCGTCACTCATCAATTTCAGGTAACAGAAAAGGCGAGCAAACTCTGCGTTACCGGCGGAGCGTTTTTCCGCCTCTGATGTTCGCTATAGACAATACAAACATTTTGGCCGCAACCTTCATCAGGCAGACTTCTTGTAGGCGGCCGCTTCTTTCCTTCTCCAATGGATTTCCTGAAGGTTATCAGTACCCGTTCGAGCTTCGATATTGGTTCGACCTCAACTGAACTCGATGTGTGGCCCGTATCACCAGGCGACGCTGTGTCTTACTTGCTATTATGATTGCTGTTGCTACCACCAGTTGTGAATCTCGTTTCGTCGGGCAATGCCGAAAGTTGCCTTTAGAGGAGGCGGCGTGGCGGTCTTTCGCCTCCACCTGGCGAAGGAGGAGCGTTGATCAAGCCGGCCCAAACGAAGCAAGATTCTTTGAAGGGCCACACCAATTAGATGGCAATTGAATTTAATGTGTCTAATTGTATGCTGCAGTACATCTATGTCATCTCTGAGGTCGGCTTTGGGCCAAAGAAGCACATGACGATTGAACATATATAACAATAAGCTTAGAGGAAGTCGCAGCGGGAGAAAGCGTCACTGAGAACGAAACGCTAGGAGCTATATGCTATCAAGTTCGTAGTTTGAGTATACTGCAAACGTAGACCTACTTGGAATCAGATAAATTTATGAGGTGCGATCGCATCTTGGATCCTCTCCTAGACACCGATGCATCGTAAAACAGGATCGGTTCGTATTATGGACTTTTTACAGCATGACCCGGTTCAATTTCCGAGTTGTCAACAAAGGATCATGTCATAGACACAATTAGTCCGTTCAATTAGCCTAAACCATTAGATCTAGCAGCAGGGCTAGCGAAATGAAATGAGCGAACATACTTTTTATTGACGCGCTGCAGTATCCTACCCGGAATGCTTTTCATATAGCTCCAGTCTGTCCTAGTGCTTGTCTTATTTAATCGAGCTTACCAATCGAATCTCAGTGAACTTCTCAGTAGCAAAACCGTCTAGGTCGGATCGGAGTATTTCATTCTACCGCACTCGAATAACTGACTGCTTATCCCGAAAACAATGCGCGGGCTTGTTTGGGCTCCTGCTTAAGTCAGGCCGATTTCACGTTCCGCTGCCCAGTTGGTTTTAGCTGCACCGTACATTTGAAAAGCCCAGTGTAACCCAGTATACATATCGTACACTTCGGAATGATTTGAAGGTAAATACCCGAACGCGAGACACATGAAGCTACCTTGAGGCTGGTTTTAGTAAACGACTAACTATGGGGAGAGTCGTGGTCCACTGAATCCAGCTTGAAGCGTGACTATAAATGTCAAAAACAATGACAGCCAGCAGAGGTGTCCGACTGGAACGTCATATATATATATAGAAATTAAATAAGAAATGCAACGTATTCCAGTAAACGTCAAGCGTACGATTTGTCGCTTCGTTAACTTGCTCTAAACGGTTAACGGGTAATATTAGTCACTAATGGCTAGGTTTCGCTTGGGAAGTTTCGGGTAAAATACATTAAGGCCAGACAAACATTTGCTCATTACATGAGATAGCTAAAACCAATTCATAGAACTGACTCACCCTTCCAGGTTGCTTGTTGAAATCGCAATACTCGTTGGAAAAACCAGTCGCGCAGCCAGGAAACGCCAGTTGAAGGTTGGTTCCGTGAGCCGTGTATGCCTGAAAAGGTTTTCACTCTACAGTTAGGCAATACACTATAACTGGACTATAAAATACCATAATTGAAAAATTTGGCCAAGACCAACATCTTTGCCAAGTTGCTCGTCTGTGATTAAGGGCATATACATACATCGCTCTCATTACTGTTAATCTAAATAGGCAAGTTGGTTCCATGCCAATGCGTTGTGCCCCCCTTCGACGTTCAGATGTCCTAGCATGTCGTTAAATACGGTTCACATACAATGAACATGTGATATATAGGTACCTAAGGAGACCTTGCACTGCGCCTATTTAATAAGCGCTACAACGTAGTGGTACAACCGTACGCGATCTGTCTGATCGACCGATTGACTAGGCAGAGCGATGCTGATTAGGCTGATATACACAAGTAAACTTGGGTTTATATCAGATAACTAAATTTGAGAAACCTCTAAACGGGTCTCGGGAGCGAAGTGCACGCAGTCACAAATGCAATATTTCCGTAATTAACTTCAAATATTTACTTGAGTAACGAAAATAAACACAGATACATACATTGCTCCCTGGATTTGTCAGTTATAGCTAGAGAGTTTTTCGTTCAGGATCTATAGTAGACTATGAAATTATTAAGACAACTACAATTTTCTAGCATCATGTTATAATCGATCTAAACGATTACGTAGAAAAATATCGCTTTAGATAGATATAGTTGTTATGGATACCGTTTAAATTTGTACGGGATTTGTTGCGATGGTACTTCAGATGGTAGTGTTATATAATAATGAGTTCGTTTTGGCCACTGCACTTATTTGTTTGTTACCTTTAACGCCGATATTCAATCAATAATGCTCTCAATAGCAGGACAATTTCTGCATAATGCGACCGAGCATAGTTTTGTTATGATACCTGTTCATCATTATTATTATTAGCACATTTATAAATAGTGCCATAACGACAAAATTTTGGCCGCTACTCAAACACGTTTACATAAGGCTTGAGGTTACAAACAGAGAGCGAAAAATCCCCAATACAGACACGTCTCGCTTGACTAAATGGCCACCGGTAGATTAGGTTGTTTTTGCTCCTGGACGATACGTGTACGACGTATGATGCGCGTGTATGGATGCTGGATATGAGAAAACCGGGCACCTGTTTATTGTCACCCTATCGGTTTCAGAGAGCCTGTCATCAGGGTGTAATTAGCGTGTCACTTAATTGAATAGCCTTGAAAAATAGGTCGTTGCAAAATACCTAGATTTTTGTAAGGTTTAGACATGTTGCAAACAACAAAAAAAAGCCAAACAATCCTTCGTTTGTTTTTTTTTGCGAAATCAGAGACGCTGTTGAGCGGTTATTCATTGTTAAAAAATATCAGTGCATATGTTTTATACGCAAATATCAATCGATTCTACGTTTCCGCTGTGATCTTTAGTATATAAAGCACCGTTTTTACTGTTACTTTCAACTAGAGACCTTGGCGCACAATATGATACACGGTATACCCAAATCGTTAATGGCAAAGTCCTAGGCATGACCCAGGTCAAGTTGATATGTAAAGGCAGATGCTTAACTATTCTACAAGAAAAAGCGATATATTAAATTGAAAAAAAAAAACGTAGTCTGTGTTATTATTCAATAAAGGTCGAGACAGCTGCGACGTTATACGGATTTTGTTTTATAGTCTAAACCGTCATGCACAAGATGACGACCGTTTCGTACGTACCACTTCCACTCTGCCTTCTCGAAGACCGAGCTTGAACCGATATTCGCGCTCGTCACGGGGCCGGTCTTTGTACCCCGTGTATTTTACCTCACTTTCTCGAGCGCACTTTTTAAGCAGATCGTCACTTTCGAACTTTGCCCGTTGATTGAGCACCACCCGAGGTACGTTTAGCATACACCTCGCCAGGTCCTCAAAGATCGTGGGCTGCTCGTAAGGAAGCATGGCCGCAGCATCCGCCGGAAACGAAGTTAGTAACGCCACTTTGGCAAGGGGTTCGGGAGAGCCGCTGCCCCCCTGGTAGACCTTCACAAGTCCAACTAACGGCGCCCAACGCACTATACAACACAGCAGCCGGAACAGCACTACGGTTTTTTCTTGCGTGAGAGCAACATAGAACGCTGGCGGCGCGCGCGTTTCCTAATTGCTTGCCGGTATAGTAAACTGAAACGCTAGTTTATTCGAACGCTCCGCTATGGATTGACGAACACGCAGAGAAATAGTCTATTGTTTAAACGATATTCGCGACTTCTTGCACACCTGTTTCTTTACGCTTTCTTCAGAGTTTTGACTTGATCCCTCAAAATCATGCATCAGTATTCAAACACAACTAGTACAAAAGCAAATTTCAACCAAAACATACATACGTACACAACGAACAAGCCACACGCAATTGACGGACTCGCCGGTTTGATGCGATTCGCATTTGGTCTTGCAGGGGCTATTGCCTCTTAGTCGTTTGTTATTGTTTTTGTTACAAGATAGCTGCATAAACGTCACCAGTCGATGGAGTGCAGTACAGCAGCATGAAAAACACATGAAAAATCGCCCAGCGCATACAAGCGATTAGCAAGCGCCGATTCTGGTGAGTATCGGGCTTTCTTTGGTCGGGGTGAACAGTTTGTCGTGTGGATTAACGCACGCGCAGTGTGCTCTGGCCCGGTCTCCGTCGGTGTCAGAGCAAATAATCGTACAGCCATTCCCTCGCAGCTGAGAGGCTCCGCCCATTGGAGAACTAAGCACCTCCCAGCCGCTCTGTCACTGACTTCGAGTGGAGAGGAGGACAGCTATGGCGTCACTTCCTACCGTCGAAGGTTCGATGGATACAACGCGCAATTGGGGCGTGCCTGGTATTTTTGATGGTAGCACAGTCTAACTCGATTCGGATTTAAACACTGGGGTTAAATGAGGAGAGCCCTGTCTAGCAGCTGATGATAACGGCTTCAAGTAAATTACTAAAAAAAAAAATAGAGAAGTTATAATTTAGAAATGTTTAATAGCGTTTAAATGTCCGTCAAAGGACTAGATTTCGACAGGATCTAGTCCATTAAGTCACTATTTCTATCTTTATGATTCTCCATCAAGAAGTTGCAATTCAGCATTGCGGTGGGCGTAGACCATGTCGCAACTATTCCCCGTATCAGTGCCTCATACCTTTATGCCAGGCGGTAATGTTTCTATGTGCATTTGCTTGGCTGGCTTCTCTCTTTCATCGCTCGCTGCTCCAGCATTTGAACGAATCGCTATCGCCGTAGCCGCGGGCTTTGCGGTCAGCAATTGGGTGCGCGTAAGCAGTTCGTTCGTTGGAGAGTGCCAATGCGCCTACCGAAAATAGCTGGGAGTTTCACAGACGGCTAGCATTTCGGTGACGGCCGAGAGACTCCCTGGGGTGGATTTTATCTGGGAAGCTGTCGATCCTGCGGTTAGGTCCGGCGGCGTTCCCACAGAAACCACGTAAATCGACCTGCCTCCTTACTTCCACTGTTGGAAGTCCGGGGAAAGATAGGGAGCACGTTGTTTACACCGCGCGCATAATTCTCGTCAAGATGTGTGCAGGCAGATACTTGTGTGTTGAAGATGAAAGGAGTAGCAAAAACAGCGTGTCCAAATAAAGGAAGAAGTATGTGTACCGAAGCCTGGAGACCAACTTATGACCGACAGGTGATACTGACATCTAGTAGAAAACAGTTGAGGTCTTTCGGGGAAGATCGAGTTTGGCTGAGCTACATTTGTTTGTCTGAGAATAAAAGTGGTCTTTGTGGTTAAGAAGATGGGTGACGGAAGTGATTTCATACTAGCGCGCATACTCACATACGTTCATAGATCACTACGAGAATTAATGTTTGCTTGTTATCGATAGGTACAGATGTGTCAACCTCACCAGTAGTGGTCCTTCTAAACGACAAAAACGTTACTATAATAAGTACATGCTTCTGACTGATGAATAGGAAAACTTGGCAACAATAAGTTGGAATTTTCTTACTCTGAAAGCGAGACGCTCAAACTGAATCATAACACTTAACCAATGGCGGAAAAATTCCTGTGCACCACAGCGGTAAGGTTTAGCGGTATGACATCGAATCAGCATGATTTTAGTTCATATCAGACAGGTTAGGTGAGTTCGGCATTGATTTTCATTGATAAAAATGACATTTTTGTGAAAACGTCTTTTATAACTGTCAAAAGTCGAAGCCGCACCTGAGGAGACAGGCTCAATTCACAGTGCTTACTAAAGGAAATGTTTTTGGCTAACATCGCAGTTAACAAATGCCCTTCGGTATCATGTGGCGAATTACTAAAGATGAGCCCTGGTACCCGGGATTTACATATAAACCTTTTAAAAAACGCGAGACCTGTTAAACATGTAATACCTAAGATAATTTGAGTAGGACTAAATAAAAGGCGACATTACTAAAAAAGAGTTTTTTATTGATCTATTTATTCGTGTAGCCCGCTGTTTTCTAGTAGTCTCTAGCCTACTTGCCACCATGGAGGAATGTCTGTATTTCATATCCAGAACAGATGAACCCGTTATAACCTTCGGCAAACCAATTCCAAGGTAGCGATGTTATAAACATTGTCACAACAGAAGAGTCATTGCTTGCTCTAATTTGTTTTGATCGGAAAGCAGTCCAGCGGCTCAATTTCGGGCTTTTTTTTTTGGTTATGTGCTATGTCTTTTGTCATTGTTGCTGAAACCTTTCCGACACCGAAAATTCACGTACCACGTAAGCCTTGACGTCTGATAGCGTTATACGTTATAAATAAAAATGCTCGGCAAAGAATACATTGACTAATATTAGCATATTTTACCTTTCTACGTGGTATTTACCATTCTACAAGCCCTAACCGAGACGAATGTTCAACGAGGACCTTTGCCATGATCTGTCTCAATCATACCATTAAACTGTAGCGAAGTACCACTGCGCTTGCAAGTATTACCGCAGGTTTATTACGCTATCATACCGACTGTATTTATCTGCTGTGTTAATCTTAACTTTATACGATGCTGTCTTATATTTTCGCCATACGATCGACTGGAATCCATCGTGTGCTCGACTGCGAATTGCCCGATAGGTTTTTCTTAAGGTACAAACCATTTTTGGAGGAACAATTGTAAAAACAAATTAGAACACTAGAGAAGATCAATATGTAGCATTCTTATTTTGGACTAGACAAAGCCGCTACGAAGCCAATAGGTGCAAACTGTAAAGATACGCATATTTATATGGTAAGAAAATGCAAAAATATAAACAATAAAGAGCTAATTCGGACGTAACGAACGCCTCATTGGTCTTTTACGATATATTAGGGGATGCACCGGCTTCTTACCACATCATTGATTCTGCCTGCTTATCTGTAACCGCGAAGTCATAGCAACATAGCGTTGTTCGTTATTTTAGTCAACCGACGATGGATTCGTCTGAAACCCAATTTCATTGTTATAGCTGTATTAATGGTCGACATTCTGCCAGCCATATTACTATGTCACTTCGTCGTTGAGCTCTACGTACGGCGGTTTTATGTCTGCGGTCGCTTGTCAGTAGTTACTGTCCGGAAGTACTGACAAAGAGCACTGGCGGCTTATAGTACAGCGCACCTCGTATAGGGGTCAGCACAGAATAAGCATCTGAGCGAGCAAACACCATGTTGTCGATATACAGAATGGGCAAAAGTCTGTTGTCGGTTTTAGCCGAAGAACCTCAAACAAATCAAGTAAAAAACTTTCAAACCTTCAGATAATTTTTGCCTCTTTCTGTATAACCTTAAATCACTAAAGCTAACAGAAAACTTACACATTTGTTAGTAAAAAATATATTGTATTTGATTTAATCCTGTTTATAATACTTTCTTATGTAAATAATTAGCGATTAGTGAATTTTTCGTTGAGCTTTTTTCATTAAATTTGTATTTGGATTGAATTAATTACTTGATGTGACAGTTTGCTATAAGCATATTAATTCCGCTATGTTCTGCAATATTTCTAAAGCTATCCAACACAATCGTGTTGAATTGAATTCATTATATCTTACTTATTGCATGTATGTCGTCCTAAAAATAAAATGTACCTTGTTGGCTTTATACATAGCTTTGCTGAGGTTGCTAGCCACAGATCGTATACAGATTGTGCTCCCTCTTCGAAAAACTTGAACATAACACTAACCATTATACTATCTGCTGAACTAACTGCGTTTGTTAATCAATTTCCGGAGAGCGTTTTTGTTTACACAGAGGAAGTATGTAACACTGAAAAACGTATTGAAAAAGTAGGTACTGCGTAGGAAACTAATTGAGGAAAAAGTCCAGGTACGCTATAGAACAATTGCTGCATCCGTGATGCGGTCCGTCCATGCGGTCCGAAGATTTTAGGAAGGACAATCCACTTGTTTCGAAGATTAGTAGCTCTCACAAGGTCTGTTTTAGACAATTAAACATGTGAACATTTGCTTTCTTTTGCAATAATGGTGTATAAGGCAGATCAACGAACAAGCCAACAACAATTTAATAATTTTAATAGCAAACATTTAGAACAGCACAAAAGTCTGTTTTTATACCGGGGAACAGCGTAAAAGTTTAAAGAAAAATATTCATACATCGCTATTTAGCTTTCTGCAGAATACCAAAGAATTTAATAGTTATGAACACAATATATGATTTAACTGCTGATTTAAATCGGGTGTTGTTGACGATTGTTATGTGTCATGAGTTCTGTGTTTTTGGAGCAAAAAACGTAAACATGCAGGGCTCACCGCACTTACAGAAATAAACCATTACACACAATTAACAAATCGCCACAAAAAGTATCAGGCCGCGATTTAATTGCCAATATTTGTCTCGTTCCGATAGAAGTTATCATCCATTACAACAATTAACGTAGTTCAGCTAGCAGCGATCTCTGATCCTAAATCTTGCGTTTTTATTTATTTTCAGTTAGATTTACGGCTTCTTGTTTATCTTATACCGCCCCTACGGGTTCGGCTTTTAGTCTGGCCGACTTTGCACAATCGTTCTCTAGTTTTGTCTTCGCTTCGAGTCTTTTCAAGACGTTCCAGGGTGAGCTTTAACGGAATCGGCTCCTAGCATAAATACCGCCACTCAAATAATCTCGTCCACAGACTCAACAATTGCCTTCAGAAATGGATGCCGACAAAGAAAGTCTCATACAGGCAAACGATGCAGAGGTAGAATCAACGAGAGCACTAGAGCACCGTACGAACAAAAGGCACTCACAAACGAAGCAAGCCGATTTCCAGAAACTTTTTTCAAAAGACCATAGAGACTTGGTTAGCGTGTAGGATTTCAGCGTGGGATAGACGATAGAATACACTCGTAACAGCAGATGCATTGCTTTTTTGAAGCGTGGGAACCGTATTTAACACGCTTTTTTTTATGAGTCAGCCAGACCGTCCACGCCCATCACAACGAAACAAAGGGTGGAGGCACGCGGAAAATCTCTTTGATCGTGTTTTTCGACTATATTTCCTTCCGAACGATTTGATGACAAGTACAAAGCTTGATCTAACAAGGTTGAGGTCGGAATGATCTGTATGGATACATTCACATAGGAGGACGATCGAGGAAATCGGGGGGGAACTGACGGTCACTACCCTTGCACAGGTTCTCGTCGCTGTTGAGTAGGTTTATTTTTTAGAACTTCAACAAACGGGAAAATCTTCATAGAATGCTCTCCGTCCTGTGAGAACGGCGGAGTTTTATCGTCTTGTGAGATAATAGGGTAGTGTTAAAGCCTGGAATCTTGGCCGCGAATCGGTGGCTTATCAAAGATAATTGGAAACAAATTCCTGCCTGTTTGGTCGACGCACGCAGCCAATTCTTAAACAGGGTTGAGTAAACCCAGATCAGAAGAATATGCGCCACCCTAAAGCCTTGCCACCAAAAAGTTCGTAAAGTTTGTATGTTTAGGCAAGGTGAGCCACGGTGTCGCCATATACGTGTACTCAGAGGTAACTATATTAGAATTCGGTAGTAATCCGTTGAACTAGTATGGTTTAAAACGATATACCAATTGTATTTACTACGGCTTTAGTTTTGATACGGTGGACAAACCCTTATATACATGGCACAAATGTGGAGAAAACATTTAAATATATTAAGGTATTAAAAAAAAATAAAAAAACTGCACGTAACCGCTTCTGTGTTAAATGCGATTTCTTGAAATGGAAATTTGCATCAATAGACGAGGCTATATCCCCATTAATGTCAATTTTAAGCCGGAAAAATATACAAGCCATAATAGTAGTAAAATATGGCATTTGTTTGATAGCAACGGCTCCGTACGTGGAAACAATTACCGTCGAATCGTGGGATTTCTTTTTTTTGAAACAGTTTAATTTTTTCTTACCAATATCAGGAGCGGTGCTCACTAAATCAAGAGTATAAAAAAATAATGGTTGTCGGCACCTTTAAGAAAAGTGGTAAATATAGCGTATAGGTTTAGCTCAGAAATTTTATTTCTAAATCCCAAATTCGATCTCAACGACAGCAAATAATCTACAATAGTTGCTTTATCCGAATTCCCTATTCAACTAATTAGAAAATAATGTCAGTTTTTAATTTAGCAGGAAACGCAACGCTTCCATCAAATTATAAAGATGCTGACCGCCAGAAAATCTGCTAATCCGCTATCTTCACTGACAAAGATTATCTTGCGTAGCAAGTCCTTTCTGTTACATTGCTTTATTTTGTCAGTGCAGCTGGGTCAAATACACATTTTTATTAACGGTCATTTTCTAAGACCTAACGTCTAATAATAGTGGGATCCTTGCAACCCACTCTTTTGATCAATCGACAAGTCATCTTGCCTTCGGCTATTTTTACTAATCTCGAATGGCAGACCTGAACAAAAAAACACACTCTAATGCCATCTTTAGCGAATCGTTTTTGAACAGATTTTTCGACTAAAGTGTCATGTCATACACAACACAGGGTTACCCCAAGAATCATGGCAGGTGAAAACCTAAAGTGCAGTTTCTTTTTTTCTGAAACGTCCGTCTTAAAACTGCAGTAAAATTCCATTTATCGCACGGTCAAATTACAACAAGTTGATAGCGACAAAACGGAGTTTCCGGTAGATAGTACCAATAGAACAGCGGAAGATTTGAAGAAGCGGACATTATGTTTTGACCAATCAAAAATCATAGTAATCATCTAGACAAAACTAGGTTTTGCTTACTGTGCTTCATAGTTGCTGCAAGAGTAAAGCAAATTTTCTTCAAAGCTCTATGAAAAGACGCTACCATTTATTAAAGAGTAACAAAAACAAACTATAACGGTCAGCGTAATCATTTATTAAAAATAAAAGTTTTAGAATATTAAAAAAGGTATCAAAGCGCAAAAAAGATACGCAGAACGCAGAGAATTTCATTTAAGTTGGCTTAATTTGCGCAAATATGCCATTCACTATTAAAATAAGTAAATGCACAAGTAATCTAGTATGTACAAAGCAATAAAATCTTAGCTCCATTATTTAAGTACTAGCAGTTTTTACACGGTGCAACTCTTCTTTAAAAATGCCTAGAGATGCAAGAGAAAAATGTACCAGCAATCGCTTAATTCGTAACTTCGTTAAACTGCGAAGAAAAAGTCGTGGTTCAATTCCTGTAGACTAATCGTTGTTTTTGCAGTATTTGCCCATTTTCTACACTTTGTTTATATATATATATATATATATATATATATGTGGATGTGCGGCGAGAGAATCAAATTCTTCCCCGCAATATGACCATGCCTTATCTTTTTTACCACTAAACAGTTAGCTAGTAGGGATAGTTTATTCTCCAATGTTTCGTCCACAGGATAATCTGATCCAGTATGTGTAGAGAGGCAACTGCTTTACACACGAAGCTTGCTTTGCAGGAAGCTATTGAACACACTTCCTAATAAAGATTGCTAGTTTATTTCGAAATACCTATAGCAGCTTCTCGCCGTTCGATTTCGGCGGTGTCGGGTCGCCACAACGAGTTGTTTCGAAACAGACAGCAGCCAACATACACGTACTCTTTCTTTGGATCGTGTCGATTTCCGATGACAAAACATAAATAAACAGACGTGTTCCGCTCTATCCCTTTCTCGCTGTTCGATAATAAAACAGTACGTTCTGTTGGGCAGTGGCAATGCGCCGGCTAGACGGAGTGCGAGGAGTTTGATTCCAGAAGTTGTTGTGATGGTTTAATTAGGGCACTTCACGTACTTCGGCGCCTAGTTCTACTCGGCGTTACGCCGCACTTCAGTAACAGTAAAGTAAAAAGCTCGGTAAAATCTGTTGAGTCGTGTGTCGTGTATTGTTATTCGACGACATGTGCGAATGCTTCTGTATAGACTATATCATGATTTTGCGAAGCGTCATGATTCCGTTCATTGGACAATGATAGCGTGCTGAGAATGTCTATTGATTACCAAGCCTAGAACGGGCTAATTAAGTGAACGTATTTATTAAAGGAATGAGCTACATATTAATGATCTTGACAATGCAGTCAGTTGCAAATACTTGTATACACCGTTAAATGTATACTGTATTAAGGGAGGTTTGATGTTATGACGGTAGATAACGCTGCTAAGTTGTGTTTCAGTTGTTAAGTTTTGGTACTGATGTAATGGACGAGCCAATCTGGCGAGAATTATTGCAAACAAAAAATTTGGCCTGGACTGCTTTATTTTGGCGTTTGGAAAAGCGCAATAGGTTAATGTTCTAGGTATCAACAGCGTCGCATTTTAGTCAGATTAGTGAATCCTTTTTTAAAATCTTACACTTTCTTGTTGCGAACTGGCCCAATATCTATTCTCCGTGGTCGCTCGGACAATCAATGTACGTTTGACTTGGTTTACTTATGATCTCTCCACTGAGTTAAATAATTATATTTAGTCTCCCATGCAAAATCATTTCTAAGCACTGTAATGGAAAACTATATGTGCAGTTTCTTAGTGCGGGGGGTATTAATTAATTACTTTTAATTTAGAAAAGACTGACGCTGAAAGATGAAACATGCGGAAAACAAGCAGGTTACGAGGGACGTCATGCTCATGCTCGATAACGCACCAGTGTGCAAGTCAATGCGCTCACTAAGTTGGAATTTTTTCTTAGACTACCCTTATAATAAAAGCATAATATACTTAAAAAATAACTTATAAAAATCAACTTATATAAATAAAATTGGTGAACCTGTTTTATTAAAAGGCTAATATGCAGGGGTTTGTTTTCTTTATATAGGAGACTTCCAAAATGCCAAAGGAGCAGTATCGGTCGACGGGTGAGACTGTCGAAGTTCGTCAGATGGCGTTTGGGGTTCATACACCCGACGAGATTGGCGCGATGTCTCATATTCGTTGTGTCAACAAAAGTCTCTACAATCAAGATCAGTCAAAGGGAAGACAGGCTGCTCCATTTGGAGTTCTCGATCCTAAGCTGGGTCTGTACGGCAAAAAGGATCCTTTGTATAATGACGTTTCTTCATACTTACGAATGATTACAATATATAGTGATCAGGTCTCATATATTGATTAGAGGCCTATGTATTACGAACGGGGACCAATTAGATGCCTTACGTACGTTTACAGTATCAGTGTTACCTTTACAAATTCACAGGAACGAAGCTGACCTGCTGTAGTTTTGATTTTTCTGCGATTTTGTATGCTGTCCCAATAGGAACCTCAAATCGAGCCGGCGTTTGTGAGACGTGCGGCAAAGGTTTGACAGATTGTCTTGGACATTTTGGCTACATTGATCTCGAGTGTCCTGTCTTTCACGCCGGCTTCTTCCGTGAATGCATCAATATCTTACAGTGTATCTGCAAAAATTGCGCCAGTGTCCTACTTTCCAATGATGACAAAGGTGAACTTTGGTTTTTTTTTTTTTTACTTGTGAATACAGTGTCTAAAAATGCAATCAGTATCGATCAAGTATTATTTTTGTTCCAATTTATATTATAGTTCTTTATTTAGTGTTACGTTTGTCAGCACATGAAACGTGATCTTCTGTCTTGTAAAAAGTTACAATTGTAATTTTCTTATCTCTAACGTATGATAAATTTTTATCTACACGAATAATTATGATATTAACATAGGAACAATTGCATTGTTATGTTTCTATATTAACAGCTAAGTTTCGGCAGCGGATTCTTTCGCGGCAGTTGGACTACGTGGCTAAGAAACATATGCATAATGAGATTCTTGACAAATGCCGTAAGATGCAAGGCAAAGCCTGCCCACATTGTACGTACGTGAACGGATTCGTGAAAAAGGCAGGCATGCTGAGAATTATGCATGACCGGACGCGCAATAAGATTTCTCGCAAAAAAGTTAAAGGAGAGGCTGAGGGTGATGATGAAGACAATGAAAAAAAGTCGGATGACAAAGGTGGGAACAGTACGGAACACTTACCTTAGTTCACATATTGCTTTGGTCTCTGTGTTGTTACAACTCTATTATAAAGTTCCTCTTACAAAACATTATAAACCTGCGTTAGGAAAGATCGCTTTTCTAAGCAAACTAAAAGAATACTGATTCAGCCTGTCGATGCGTTAGAGGACGATGCATCTTGTAAATCTCTAGATAATGTTCATAAACTAGAAAAGCTAAGTTTGATCTCGAGTATTGGTGCATGCTGTTCGCATTTGAAACGTTTTACCGAAAGAATATTAGGAACAATGGGCAAATAAAATTAACTGTGAATTGAACATGAAATCAATTATTTCAATCTTGTTGATCGGGTCAATCATTTGATGATATTTCTAACTAAGTAGTTTTATAAATATTTACTTTAAGTTTAAACATGTTTTCTACAGCGTGATTTTAAATTAAATGCTAAACATTGTTGCCATTTCCCTAATGTTACAATTCACCTTTATTTCATGTTTACAAATACTGTTTCAGAAATTGATTCAGTGGATGCCACCAAATGTCTCCAGCTGTTTGCGCGCGTTCCGGAGCACGACGTCACTCTGCTTCTGATGAATGCTGACATTGGCCGACCGGAAAATTTGATTCAGACTCGGGTTTTAGTTCCACCGCTGTGCATCCGACCATCAGTAGCTTCAAGCTTTCGGTAGCTCATTTAATAGGTTACTAATAATTAAGATAGTGCCACACAGTAATCATTAAACGAGATAATCATAAAGAAAAAAAAAAACATGTATTTAAATAGCTGGTTGCAATTGCAGATAGCCGTTACTTTCGCTTCAAGAATGTCAGCTGCGTGTTTGATTGCTGTCTTGTTTACTATGATAAATACCAGAAATTCAGAAGGTGCAAGTATTCCATAAATTCACCAAAGAGGTATCAACTGTATTCATTTTTTTTTTTGTAAATATGTCGAAGTTCAGTTTAATGAAACAACTAATCAAACGGCTCTAAACCAGGGTAAAGAGAACTGTAGAACAGATGTAAATAATGTAATATTCAGAAACAAATAAATTGGCACCGAGTCTTTACTAAGTTTCGCTTCTTTTTAAAATTATCCGTAGTGCTGGCACGAATGAAGATGACCTAACAGTGAAGCTGACTGAAATGATCTTCTTGAACGACGTTATCGAACGCCATCGACAAACAAATGCCAAGCCTCAAATGATCGTCGAAGACCGGGACTTCTTGCAACTTCAATTCGCTCTTTACGTCAATGGCGAAATGAGTGGTGTTCCACAAAACATGGCGCCAAAACGACCAACCAAGGGCATTATTCAGAGGTTGAAGGGAAAGGAAGGTCGCTTTCGCCAAAATCTGTCAGGCAAACGCGTCGATTTCTCGGGGCGCACGGTCATTTCGCCTGATCCAAATCTGCACATCGATCAGGTTGGCGTACCTGTGCATATGGCAAAGATTCTCACATTTCCCGAATTAGTTACCCGTCACAATTTAGAGCGGATGCGTCAACTTGTTAAGAACGGCCCTGACGTCCATCCCGGTGCTAACTTTATCGAAGGCAGAAACAAGATTAAGAAGTTCCTCAAGTACGGTAACCGCGAACAGATCGCTCAAAATCTTCGTGTTGGAGACACGGTTGAGAGACATCTGTGCGATGGGGACGTAGTCCTTTTTAACCGACAGCCGTCATTACACAAGCTGTCCATTATGGCGCACAAAGCAGTTGTTCTACCCCACAGGTGAATTCTGTTTTTAATTCCTTTATTTGAATTGAGTTAATGTGAAATTTTAAAAGCAGACTTCAGTACCTACGAGGACTATGCCTAGTTAATGTTTGCTGCCCCTTAATATATTTCAGATCTAATAAAATCTAGACATTGTTTATGTCTAATGAATACCAGGCTACGACGAGCCAACCACATAAGGCGGTCTATGCTTGAAACCGGGTGTAGACACACGGTTTGTTTCAAACGGTCGTTAGTCGATTGAAGCAATGCTTAACTAAGGCGGGTGTACCATTCATAAAGTTCGAAAGAAAGAAACATAAAGTACCAGAAATTCTAACGTGTCCGAGTTCGTTTATCTTTCGCCGTTTTGCAGGACGTTGCGATTTAATGAGTGCGTTTGCACGCCATACAATGCGGATTTCGATGGCGACGAAATGAATATTCATATGCCACAAACGTACGAGGCGCGTGCTGAGGCTATAACGCTCATGATTACTACGGCAAATATCGTTACTCCTCGCAACGGAGAACCACTTATTGGAGCTATTCAGGATTTCATTACAGGTATGGCCACTTTTATGACAAAGTAAGATTATCTATTGGTGGCGACAGTACGTCAACAGTATATATGTGACTCAATTTTTAGAACCCGCATGATTGTGTTTGTCCTTTTTTAGCACTAAATATATGGTTATTACAATATGTATTTGCCTTAGAAGAATTCGAATAATTCAAATTTTGTTAACTTTTTCTTCTGTTCGGCAACCCTTAGGTGGTTATTTGTTAACACACAAAGACGAGATGTTTGATCGCGATACGGCGTGTCAATTAATCAGTCAGTTGATTGCTGGAAGAGATTCCGGAACACTTGTGGAACTGCCTCGACCAGCAATACTCAAGCCGCGCGTCTTGTGGACTGGCAAGCAAATTTTCAGTCTAATTCTCAAGCCCTCCAGAGAGAGCAATGTTCGAATTAACCTTCGTGCAAAAAACAAGAAATATACGAAAAGTAGGTGATCTCTTCTTCCATTTTATTGCCACTAGCGAGCGTTCCCGACTCAGTCATTTTTATAATAAAAAATAAGAGCGGAATAAATACAGTAAAAATGAGAATTGAATTATGCGTTTATGGGTTGTACACAAGCAGCATTTCACGACGTATTCAATAAGGGCTTTGCGAAGTTGAACCAAAAAAAAAGAATGGAGCGGAATCCCAAATTATATCTTGAAATGATCGTCGAAGGACAGTCCAGGGCAAAATAAGTAAAAACGCTGCAGATGTGATGCTAAGCAGAGAAGTGTCGAGCGTGCAAAACATCACAAACTAGTGCTGGGAGCATTGGCACTAGTTGAAGAGGCAATTGCATTCTATGAGAAAGATAATAGTTTTACGGCTTCCGGACCAAGTGTCTAGCTTGTATAAATTTATTATTACTATTGCTATTTATTGTCTCGTTAACGGTTAAATATGATATTAAATAACTACATGTAATACAACTATCTCCTTACACCACTCCTAACCGCTGTGCTCGCTTCGTTATTTTAGATGAGGATATGTGCGCCAACGATAATTACGTAATCATACGAAACTCGGAACTTCTATGCGGACGAATGGACAAGGGCACTATGGGCAGCGGATCAAAGAACTCAATCTTTTACCTGCTTCTTCGAGACTATAATGCCCAACTTGCGGCTGACGCCATGTGGCGATTAGCCAGAGTAGCTGCCTACTTTCTCTTGTCAACCAAAGGCTTTTCCATTGGTACTAAATTGTTCGCGCATACTGAGTTACAGTCTCGATGTGACGCAGTACGAAAAATATCCTTTAGACATACATTGATTAAAATGACCTTCTATGTTATAAACCCGTTTTCTTTTTCAATTCACTTTACATTGCGTCTTTAAGGACAGTTTACTTCTAATTCACAAATATATTTGGATATAATGTTCGGGTTAACATCTGATAAACTGCAAAACTTGCGTTTCCGATATTGCTACTGAATTATTTAGGAATTGGTGATGTAACCCCCGGACCTAGTCTGGTAGCGCAGAAGAAGGAACTTGTTCGAGTAGGTTACACAAAATGCTCAGAGTACATCCGCAAGTTAGAACAGGGTACATTGCCTGCTCAGCCTGGTTGTTCTGAAGAACAGACCTTGGAAGCGCTCTGCCTCAAAGAGTTGTCTTCGATCCGAGATAAGACTGGAAACATTTGCACAGAAGAGCTTCACCAAACCTGTTCACCTCTTATAATGGCATTGTGCGGATCAAAAGGTTTGTTTAAATTTTTAAAAAAAAGATTTGTTCATTATTTTGTTTGTTTACAAGCATTAACGTCTCACTCTTCGGTATTATTTTCCCAATGTGCTTTTAGGGTCATTTATCAACATCTCCCAGATGGCTACTTGCGTAGGACAGCAAGCAATATCCGGTCACCGTGTGGGTAATGGCTTCGAAGATCGATCGCTCCCACACTTCGAGAGGAATACGAAGGACCCTGATGCCCGTGGTTTTGTGGAAGACTCATTCTTTTCAGGCCTAACTCCAACCGAGTTCTTCTTCCATACGATGGCGGGACGGGAAGGTCTTGTTGATACAGCCGTGAAAACTGCAGAAACAGGTGTAAAGTGCAGGCGTGTTTCAATTCTATTTGGTTTACTGTGCATTCAAGCTGCTGGCTACTCTAACAGTCTGCGTCCTAAGAAACATAATAACTAAATATTAAAATATAAATCATTACGATAAATTGTTGAATTTATTATCTGAGCGATATTCTTTTTGGCCTTTCATTTCACTCAAGTTTACTAGTCGATGTTTAAAAGAAGTTTTGTCAGAATCAATTCGTAGCCTGCTGAACACTTGCTACAGGTGACAGGACAGCCTCACTTTTTGAAATTTACTGACACAGTTGAATCTCAAATGCTATACGCAGGATATATGCAACGTCGTCTGATTAAATCCCTAGAGGATATGATGTTGCACTATGACAGCTCCGTGCGTTCATCAACCGGCGACGTCATTCAATTTGAATATGGCGCAGACGCTCTCGACCCCGCTATGATCGAAGGAAAAGATAACGTCGTCGATTTCAACAGGTAAGACGTAATTTTAGAAAGTGCGATTCCTTGATTGAAAGGTACAGAAGCTGATAGAATAATGATTTCTACTGTACATATATATATATTTAGAAAATCTTGCAGTTTGCTTAAGCTTTGTAGAGAATTTACTGCTGTTTTACAAGACTACATTTTGGAAATCATCAAGAGCATTTTACAAAACAATTTGAGTGGGCTCTTCATGATGACTTTTGAAGCTTTGAATTTGTCAGTATTATTCGCTTATTTGTATTGACTTACGATTGCTTCAATCAATCTGTATTCGATAGAGTTTTAGAGCTGACAAAGGCCCTATACCGCTGTCCTGACGAAGAAGCTGCTGAGCCAGAGACACTTATGAAGCTCGCCGAATCCATCGTATCTGAGAAGTGGTCCTCTGGCGATGTTAAACAGTACTTCATTGATCAAGTGTTGCGGTATATTAAAGATATGACAACTAGCATAAGTCGTTCGTGGAACAAATTCGGAATCACAAAAAACACCCCAGCGATCTACAAAGAGCCGTGGCGCCAAACCAAAACTCAGCTTAGGGAGTTTCTCAAAACATGCCATAAAAAATACCTTCGAGCTAAGGTATGATAACAGACGAATACTTTTTTCTTTCCTACAGTTTCGTATATTGAGTTTTATTTTAAATATAGCTGTACGCCGCTAATCCTATGCTTTAGATCAGGCATTTATGCTAGATAAGTCTGTGGTCGAGGCGCATGTCAAAAAGAACATGAATTCGAGTCATGTTCTATTTGCTTTCAGTAAAGATTATACAGTTTTTGTATTACGATGAGGATTTTAATTCAGCAAACATTGTTATAGGAAATACTATTTTTTTTTCTCTAAAAATATAGATGTATAATAGGTGTATATATGCACTGATTTAATAGTTAATTAGTGCTGCTAAAGTCTTGGTGATAATGCATTGCAGCTGGAACCGGCTACCGCTGTAGGAGCAATCTGTGCTCAGTCGATCGGGGAGCCTGCCACTCAAATGACCCTGAAAACATTTCACTTTGCCGGTGTGGCTTCAATGAACATTACCCAAGGAGTGCCTCGTATAAAGGAAATTATCAACGCATCGAAAGCTATTGCTACTCCAATTATTACTGCAACTCTGCTCAATGAAACTGATTCAGAGTTTGCTCGGTGGTAAATATCTTTTCTAATTTGGCTTAGTGTACTTTTAACGGACCGAAACAAAAGTCATACCATAATATTAGGCATTTCATAAACAGCCATATGAGCAGAAAAATAAATTATACGTTATGTACAGGATAATGAAGTGTGAAACAATTAGATTATTGTTGTCAAGCGTAGGATAGAATAGGTTATGATGAATGCGATTAATTAAGTCGTTTGTGACACTCGCTGACATTTCGTTAATTGCTTTTGGTTGATTTTAGTGTGAAAGCCCGTGTGGAACAAACAACCCTAGGCGAAATCTCAGAATACCTGGAGGAAGTGTATCTACCACAAGAGGTCTTCGTGCTCATCAAACTTGCTATTGACCGTATCCGACTTCTGCAACTTGAGGTTTCCGCGGATACAATTAAGTATGCGATTTGTTTAGACAAGAAAATCAAGGTAAGAAAGGAGATCTGCAAATATTTCTAAATGTAGCTATTCTAAACAGAAATTACTAATTAGAACACAAAGCGTGCTTCTTCACTACCAGATGCTTGAAGCCATCTCGCCCAGAGCTTAACTGGCTTACGTTCCATCGGAAATGTGGTTCTTTGCTATCTCTTTTTTTAACTTTTTGCATACAGTCATACGCACTAATCATGTCTAACTCCCATTTCCAGGTCAAACCTAATGACGTTATCGTTCAATCGAATTCTGTTATCACAATTCGCGCGTCAAAGACGCCGACAAATCAGAATTTGTCGCATATTGTACAGGAGTTGATGGTTCATTTGCCCCAGGTTGTAGTCAAAGGAGTGGCCACTCGTGCGGTTATCCATTGTGACGATTCAACGCCAGATCGGCCGATCTATAAACTTCTCGTAGAAAGCGATCGCCTTCTCGATGTCTTAAGCACATATGGTGTTAAACCTGAACGGAGCGGTTGCAACAACATCCTCGAGGTAAATTATAGGTGGTTTCCCAAAAGTCCAAACCAGAGCATCTAGGAAATTTCTCTTGTCGGTACGTGTTTTAAACTAATGCATATGGTGAGAATGATCTGACCCGCGCGATCTTGTAGGCTTCTTACATGGGCCTGAATTTTATTGACATGTTGACAGTTCGATGCACTTTTGTTTCAATTTAAGCCAACAGACTGTGTGAAAAGACAATTATGTGCTTTCAAATTCTTCTAGGTATCAAAGGTGCTAGGTATTGAAGCGGCCCGGCAGCAAATTATAACAGAAATGCGGGAAACGATGGAGGGACACGGTATCTCTGTCGACATGCGCCATCTGATGTTGCTAGCCGACCTGATGACTCGAACTGGCGAAGTCGTTGGTATCACACGGCACGGCCTCGCGAAGATGAAAGAAAGCGCTTTGATGCTTGCCTCATTTGAGAAGACAGCCGATCATCTATTTGACGCCGCTTATTTTGGACAACATGACGACGTTACGGGTGTTAGCGAATGTATCATTCTTGGAAAACCGATGCGTCAAGGTATATGGACACAACTTGGTATTTTATGCTTTCATTGCGCTGTTATGCTTCTAGGTCACTTCTTAAATAATTTATTGCAGCCTTCTTTAACGTTTAACCCTCCCCGCAACCCGTGGATAACGATTTAACGCAGACATAATATTTTTCGTTCGTTTCTCACAGGCACAGGTTTCTTTAATCTCGTCCACGATTTTCCCCGTAAACCACCGGCGCCGGCAAGTCTCATCTTCGATAACCCCGAACTCCACACTTCATTATTCGTAACAAGTGCGGCAACCTAGTCCTGGATGAGTATTCATAGCGTTCTATAACCAAGTCAACGTTAAGAGTCAATTTTTCGGTGGGAATGTTATTGCATGGGGGTTCGGACGTAGATGCCTTGTAATGTAATATATACGTGTAAAAGTAAAAGCTGACATTGTTAGTGTGTAAACGAAATATGGTTTAGATTTGTGTGGAAAGAAGCATCACACACATTAACTACAAAAAACGGAAGAAAAGTGCCTATTGACCCAAACTCTAACATTGTGTATTGCAATCATTATTTTAAGCTAGGGTCATAGAAACCTTCTGTGGCTACGCTTGTGCATGGAGGGTGATAATTTGGTAGTTGTTGTGATAATGGTAATGGTAACTGACAACGACGACGTCGCTAGAAATTTAATGCTGATATTGATTCATGAATGTTGCATCTCGGAAACGCAGAGTAAGCAATTTAAAAAAATGAGGGAAAATGCTTCTGTCAGTTCGATTAAGTACGCGAATTGATCATGTAGTTATTCTTTGTAAATTTTTGCTATGGCTAACTTTACAGCGATTTATGTTGATGTTAGAATTGTTCGCTATTGACCGAATAAAACTACCTCTTTGTATGTTTTCTTTTAGTTATAATACGCTTGTGTTCCATTTTTGTATCACTAAAAATGACTAAGCCAAAGACTGATTTACAAGAAGCGATCTACGTCCCCCGTGTAATAGGATAGGATCTTACGCTACATTCCATGTAGCCCCAACATAGCTGGCGGGACTTGGAAAGGGTCTAGAAATACGAACAATATTTAATGTTTTAATGCAAGTACTTTGCTTCATTAGGGGTTGATTCTATGCGTGTGCAAAAGGATCGTTCGGTGCGTTAATAGTATCTGCATTAACATGTTGTTTGTAGTGTGGTTTTGTTAAAACAACTGCCCATTGTCGAAGGCTTGTACTCTTGTGATAAAATTTATCAACCGGTCACAGATCCGTGTGAATGACTTAGTAGATTACTTAAAAAAAATTTAATTTTGCGAGCAGTAATCCTTTGGGTTGACCTTGTGCTACTGACCATTTAGTAGGCTTTCTACTTACAAGACAAAGAGCCCACAGTAATAAACAATAACAATACCCCTACAGTTGAAAAAGAGCTGGCACGGCAATTGTAAAGACACTATTATTACAGACACATAATATCTTGGTACTGAAATGGCCTCGCTATCGTTAATATTGAACCTCTCTAATACTCTATGTCAATAACAGTACTTGGTTCCTTCTTGTTCTGTTTCCCACTGTTTGCGATTGGTGAATTGTCGTCCGACTGAGAGAAGCCTCGTACCTAATGGGATTGCCCTCTATTCTCTACCGTCGTGTTACACAGGTTGTATCAGCAACTTTAGGAAAAAGATATTATTTCAGTTTTCTAAGTCAAATTTAGAGGGAATAATTATCGACTAGAGTTGTTGTGTCATACATTACTATAAAGTGAATATTCAAAAAGTTGTGTGTATGTCATGAAATATAGCTACAGCTGTGTACTAGTTAGCAGGCTGTAAGCGCTGCAAGATTGGATTTTGGATTATGACAAATTAGTTAATTAATGGTATCCATTAGCTTGCGTAGTTTATACGCGCATTCCGTTCATTTTCGGGGATTTCATTATGTATTTTGTGGCGTGTCATGGTACTCACATCCACTTATTGCAGACGATCCACTTATATCGCGTACAAGATTGTAAATTCGCAAGATGCATAAACTTTAGATATGCTCTAGTGAAATCGGTCATTGCAGAGGTCACGACTTTGCAACTTAGAGTGATTCTGGACGAATTTTGATGTTTTGTTTTATTACAGGAAATACTGTCTGTGCGTAAATTCAAAGTCCTATTTTCAAAATGTATAATACATAAATCAAAATACATATTAAAGATTTTGTTTTCAAAAAGAAAGCCAAAGCTGCTTTTCTGGTTTAATCCATCCTAAAATAAAAGAAACACCTATCCCGAAATCTGTCGAAGAAACGTCGACACGCTGTTGGATTGATTATTGGACGATCTACTTTTTGTTAGATACTTAAAAGCGTTTATTTTGAACGATGCGACTCTTCCTAGGCTCGTTATTAGGTAATCGCGCAGGCTGTTCATTCCACGACATATTAAATACAATTGTTGTACACGGTTGCCTCGTGGTAGAATATCCAGCAGTTACCTAATGACTTTACAGAATGGCCAAATTGGTTTAACTCGTAACTTGTCTGACGTGTTGCTGCTGATTTCGCGGGTTTCATTTATTTGTCCCCCATGCCTTCTGTTTTCATTATTACTAATATTACTACGAACCCTATAATATAAAATAATAATAAAAGAAACCGAAGTTGCATAAATCAAAATACTTGCCGAGAGCTAAACAGACGATGAACAATAGAGATGGCTATGAACGTGTTTTGAAGTCGACTAAATCATTTCTGTGTTTTTTTTTTGCTGGGCACGTGAAAAAGTTACCGAAACGTACCCACAAATTTAGCTACAGTTGGAATTACATTGTTGCTATTTTCATCAAATAAATATGAATTGGCTGTCTAACCCGTAATCCATCTAGCTCTGAGAAAACAAGCAACAAATAATACAGATAATAAGCAACAAATAGTAACATTCTCCTTGTCAAATGGGTAAGCAAATAAATATGTTTACCTTTTTTTATTTTTATTTTCCCTCGTCCGGTGCTACACAGCGGACTAATTACAAGAAAAAGGCAATTGGTCTCCACTTCTGATCGTGACCTCGATTCGAAACGTATTCTATTATAAACAACGAAATCGTTCTCTTGATACCCATTTATTATTATCGAGTTCCGATTATACTTCATATCTGGCGTAATTCCATTTATCTAATTATGATGCTATCACAGTTATTATTTCTTCATTCATATACTGTCCAGAAAATCATTTCCCTGTTTTAAAACATTCTTCGATATATTTATTATATCTATAATTTTGTTAATTCGTGCTGGCTGTCGCGGCTTACGTAAGAATCAAGACTGAAAAGGGCTATTGACTTAATTACCCTTCATGCGTCATGAGTGGCTTGTAAGATTATCTCCGAAATATTCGTTGACTGTTTCGCTGATTGATTGTAACTTCATAGCCTCACTGCTGAACTTTGGTATACGTAACGCAGGCCAAGTGTAAGCTGTTGTAGACCACTGCAGAAAATCACTGTTTTATCACTGTTCAGCAGGCAGTGACCTTTCGAAATCAGCCAACCTTTCGCCCGCACATTTTCGGCCCACAAGAACTTGTCACAAGACACTTCTAGTACGTCTGTGTTTGCAGTGCTAACTTAGATCTTCTAATTGTAGTGACATGCAGAACATGTAAGTTGTGCCATAAAGTGACATTAGTGACACGGAAAAAGTTTTTGTGCTCTAATTATTATCGTACTTGCATATTTTACATGAAGTTAGTAGTCGCATTATTTACCCTGTATGTACGTATGTCATTATTCAGCGATCTTGACTGATTTCCTGCCTCTAAATGGCGATATTTTGAATGCTGACACGCGTCGCAAGATAGTTTTTAATATTCTTGTAGTATTTCTGTACTGCTGATAATGGATCGTTTTGGATTGGGCTACAAAAACACGGTGTTCATCCACGAATCCCTATGAATTTCTTTAGAATTCTTTTTTGATTCATCAACTAGCACTACTATATGACCTGTATTCCACTGAAGAGTCTATTAAAGGTACTAACATTTCCAGCATAGGTTTTGTCGGTGGGCTATTGTTTCATATTTTGCGTACAGTAAGGCTTAGCTAAACCTAACACTAAACGCATCGTTTATCTACAGCGGGTTTCGGGAAACTGGGTCCCATCTCAGTAGGTGTCCCCAAATTCAACAAGCAGGTACGCCATCATCTTAGAAGCTTACAGCTTCAGTTTGAACGTGGTGCGGTCATGTAAACTACCAATAAAAATAGCAATAGCAAAAGACAAATCCCGTCCATTATGACAGAAATTTTGATTTGAAAAGATTTGACTGCTCCAAAATACATTTCACATTGTGCTTGACAGCTGGTTGTTGTTAACTCAAAGCATGCTATAACTTGAAGCGCAGAATTTAGTTAATTCAACTGCGTTGGCCACTCCTGAAAAAAAGTACGCCAGTGTATTTACCTTTTGTGGCCCGAGAAGTAGTTGTATGATGACCCATTGATGCCTATTGGAGATACTTATGTTTTTGAAACGTACAGCCCCAACAAAGTAAGCTTAGTAAAACCAAAATAGGGTAACGTGAGCCGCCAGTAAATACGTAAGAATTTTAAAATATGAAATTCTTCTATGCCATTATCGTATGCAAATAACCCAGTTAGTTATTCAACAAAGCTACAATGAAGAAGCTGTTTGGCTTGTCTAGGTAGTGAAAACCTTGTGCTAGTGGTGAGTCTCTAAAACTGAGATTAACCAACTACCCGAATGTTTGGCAACTTGCAATGTCTCAATCATTTTTTTTGCCTGATACCACCATTACAGAGATAGAACAAGCATGCGACAGCAATCCTTGTCTTAGACATCGCTTGAATAATCTCCTTAGTTCATCTTTATTGCTTAAATGCGTGCATTCAGCTTCAGCAAACTGGCTTACTGCGGGCTAAATGAACTTCATATTGTTGTCTCTTGCGCTGCCACTCCCGTTTGTTGTTATGGCCAATTAAAGCTGACAGCCTCGACAGCGGAGAGCTCGGTAAGTTTAGCGGAAGATCGCTTACCACGTTACCGATATAAGGCTCTATGTGCTCGTCCCCGCCTTGATGTTCACATTGTTGTGTATCATTTTGAAAGGTAACAGTGACTGTCAAGGTGGTAAGGGTATTTACCTTATTTGTCTGTTGTAAGCTATGGCATCGAGAGTTGTTGTTTAATTTACGGACGTTATAGGGATCGCCAATCTAAATGATATGGGGGAGAATACTATACTTAGTGGTCGTGCAGCAAATTCGGCAACGTTTAATCAAATCGGTATAGTCTTACTTTGACCAAGATCTACGTTTCAGATAATGCCTATTAGAGGATAGCTTTTATAAGCCTACATTTTAACAATCAAAATTACGGTGGGAGTTCGGCTGATAGAGGAACCAAGATCTCTACCTTCTGTTCATTGTCAGTCCTTGAAATGCTAATGACGTCGCCGACAGAAAAAAATATATGCTGACGTTTATATAATTATACGGCGCGTTCCGTCTCCGGAAAATTTGCGCATGCTTTAAGCACAATGGAGTAGCCGATTGTCTAATGCATAATGTAGAATCGAACAAGATTAGGGCTTTGCCTCATTCTTACAGTATGTATAACAAAAGGCTTCATTCTATACACTTCGATTGTTGGGCCTCATCTGAAGAACGATACTGGTCTCAACGACAGCACAGTGTACTGATTCATGTTCTGATAGGTATTTTACTGTCGATTTTGCTTTTCACCTACTCATTATCGTGTCTAGACCCCACGGCTACCTCATCGTTCGTTCTCTCTTGGACCTACTAATGGAATAGCATCTGCCTGTTCTAAGAAATCACCAGATGATCATTGTCAACGGTGATTTGTGTGTGCTGCGACAGACACAAACGAGTCGAATAACAGTGGTAACAACTCTGTAGTAAAACTACTAAGAGCCGCAGTCGTTGCAAATCGAATAAGCAGGTATAGATCCTATCATCAACATAACTAACGTTTATGATCATTGCATACGCATATTTAGGGTCGTTAGACCGGCCATCTACTCGCAGACGGTTCGATCGATTAGATGAATTTGAAATGTGCTTTTGTCTTTAATTTAGTTTTTTTACAGTTTAGCTAACGCGGTAGTTGTAGGCAACTGTTTCGATGGGAGAAAAAGAAGTATCGTTGTTTAATTGTTTTTGCCAGTGTGTGTGTACTACGGTACTATATTCTCTCAAAAGTTTTTCTATCTTATATTTTAACGGGGGCTTACAAAGATTCATTAATTCCTCGAAATTCACTATATGAGTCGCTGAAATAAGGTCCGCTATTTATATAATTTGCACGTAAAAGTCACCGTGAAGCTTCACTTCTGAAGTCTGCTTTTCGATTTTGCGGTTTTATACAATCGTATAAGGTTCTCACGGAGAATAGCTAGATCGGCGAATACAGCAGTAATCTGCATGAACAATAAACATTTTGTTGTATACAAGTTCATGCAAATAACTTGGCCATTCGACAAAGCTAGAAGAAAAAAATGCTTGTCTTGCCAGAAAGTGCCGGGGTCTCGGCCAGCGAAAATAACGCTTTATTTAGTTGTTCGTTTACTAAGTTCTCGAAAAATTTTGACATTAAAAAGCCGACTTTCGAACAGTTAAAATATAGGCATGTTCGAGGGATGAGAAGGAACTGTGACAGGCTGCACACCGTTTCCCAGAACCAATTTAATCACCTTGATACTTGTGCAACTAGCGTGGTCGTTCGTAATTCTGATCAACGAACGATCTGCGATGATGCATAATCCATAATAGTGATTTTCCATATGAAATACATTTATCGATTTCACTGCTGATTCTGCGTCATCTTAATTTATTTGATAAATTTACACAACAAGAGAAAATAGGGTTGCAGCGCGGCGAGACAAAATGCCTAAAAGTAGCGAAGATAGGTTTAGGGAAGCACGACTATAACTAAAAAAAGGCACCCGTATCAACCGGTAATGTACATTTCCTAAGTCATCTTTTCCAAAATGTCAATTTAAGTCTTATCCAACTTTAGACTAATTTTTATTCTTTCTTCCCTGTGTAACATGACGCAGTGGGCTGGATTGTATTTTGAAAATAGTTCATTTTCTACTGATAAGACAAATTCGTTCGATAAAATATGAAAAAGTACATAGCTAACTCACGAAAAAGTCTAGTAGTTCCAGTTGAACCGAGTGTGTAACTTTAAACATGTTCAAAGTTTGATGGTACTTATTTTAGTCAGCGTTTACCTATACGACCCGTTTAGTCCGGTACTTGCTCATATAGCCTGCTCATTCCCTGAGATTACAAAAATCATTCGGAACGAGTTTCATTAATTCGAACTGACTGACTCGGGCAAATGCTCGGTAAGCTAATTTAATCTAATTATACAAGCTCAACACACTTTTGGTACTACATGACGAGCATCGTCGAATAACAAGACTCATCTGTACCATATAAATGCTCAGGCAAAGGATGACAGAATCAATAGTTTTAATGTCTGCTACAAAATCAACTTTCATTCGGATTTCTATCCATGCCGACTACCAAACGTTGTAAAAATCTAGAAAGCCTAGAGTAATCTGCTGTTGCCCTGGAATCTAAAGCGAGACCAGCTAAAATGATTGGTTTCTACGTAAACGCTTCTGGCGGTTTACAAGGTCAGTCGGTTACTGCCATGCCAATGAACATTCGGGACGACACATGTTTTGCCTTTTTATTCCACTCTCAGCTATCTTGCACGCAAATACTTGAAATTTCGTCTTCGGTCTTGCGTTAAGGTTCTGCCCCACAAGAAATCTTTCTTGCTTAGGGTGACATTTAAGCTAGGAATGATCGCAGACTTGGCCCTTTGTAGTTGTTATGATAACGCGTGGTATACATTATCCCTCTACGTGTTTTGTTTAAAATGCTCTGTATGGGAGTATAAATTAATGAGTTACTCTGTACTCTGTATCCGGATACAGAGAAGATGGGCGTAGTTGATTCTGAAGCTCCGGGAGTCGTTGGTTCGAGTCTAATCAAAACTATATACTATGTGACCGACATGACCGAAAAAAGGAACTTTTACATGTGATTCTGTTTCTGTTTTGAAAGCAGTAATATAGTTAAGTGTTTTGATGATACAAGCAATCCTTCCAAAAAAATACAAGTAATGGTCACTTGAAAAGAGTCAATTTACTTTTATTTAGACGGATCGTAACAAAATATTTATACATAAAGGAGCGAGGCCGATTTTACAAAAGTTTTCTCTGATGTATGCGCGATAAAAGTTTAAACAGCTATTTATTGTATAGTTTAATATAATGACGGTCATTTTCTAATGTTGTATTAAAGTTCTGTTGGTAATAATAATAACAATGTTAAACGGCCATTTGCTATAAACTCGAGCCCTTTGTGGGCACGTCCTACTAATCCGGAGCAAAACAAAATACAGTTATAGTTTACAACTTTGTTAATTTCTAGGTTCGTAGTATGTGGGTTGATCGGGCAAAGTCTGTGACGAATACAGGGTAGGCGTAAAAAACACATCAGTTACTTTCTGTAGAGCCTTAAATGCCATGATAAGAATCATACAGCAGGATCGCCGTAGACTTTACGTAGCATACGCATAAAACCGTTGTCGCAGCAGAGCTGTGACAAGTCAGCATCTCCGTCATACACTCGTAAAGGCCGAGTCTAAATTCGAACTTTTCGAGTCGGCTCTCCTCTATCGAGAACCTTGCAACCTAGGACTTCGAATGATTTGTATTCAATCTACGGTGCTACTTCGTAATAGAACAATTGTTTTCCGCGGCGCTCGACATCGCTTCCTTTCACAGCTCACATCGATAATGATAGCTTAGATAGTTGTACTAATTAACATTATTGGGTTAATTGTTGTTTGGCCTGCTCACACGCTAAGAACGCTATTGAATTTGTTTTGACTTTCTTCAAAACGTAACGCTTGGCGCATCGTCAAGGCAAGTATTATTATGCAGCCATTCATCAGTTGTCTGGATAAAAAAAAAATTAGGTTTGCAGCCATTTCGCTCTCGTGTTTTTGCAAGAAGTTTCAACAAGAACACTTTATTGCAGCGGCCGAATTGGGTCGAAAATGGACATTAATGTCCAGCCTAAAGAATGACCGCTTTGGGCCTGTCATAAGCAAAGGAGCAACTTCTGTTGATCAAGCAAGATTTTCTAAAAACACCAGAAACAAATGCTGAAAGCTACGATTGAAGATAGCTCTATAGAAATTTGGGTCTTCCAGTATTGGTAGTAAAATCGAAAGAAATGATCAAATAAGCCTTACAATTTGTCTGCGCTAGATATAAATGTCTGTCCTTTGAAAAGGTTGACTCAGACTAAAATAGATTTTGTTTACCTTCTTATATCGCTTTGTATTTCCGATATATATCCTTTTCAGAATGAACGGTACTTTTTTTTGTCTTAGTACAGGGAACAATATTCCGGGTACGTGGGCTTTCTCACTCCAAAGAAAAGGTGTCTCAGTTTTTTGAAAGAGCAAGCTTTTCCGAACTACTGTGCAAATATTACAATTAATGCCAGTTATGATAGAGTTCTTTTTACAAGTTCGCGCTACGGATGATGATTGTTTATGTGCAGTTGATGGATGCAAATGTCTACAATGGTAAAGACGAATTTAATCCAACAAATCGCAAAAATTTTGAGAATTGTCTGCAGCAGCGGTGGAACAAAATTGGTGCTCCGAGGCAAGATTTGCTTTAATAGGCGAGGACAGAATGGCATATAGTTGAGTGAATGCTCGTGATCCAGATGATGTGCGAAACTGAAGATGAAGTGCTATCGTTGCCCCTTCATATATGATACAACAGTAGAAGAAGTTACATTGATAGAAAAGTTGTACCTTTTTTTCTGAAGTACTACCAGTTTCAAGCCTAGATCTAAAAATACGAAATTTGGGTTTAGTAAGTGGGAGTCCTACCGAACTAGAGAAATCCCCTATTAACAATGAATTCGTTTTCATTGAAAAACACGGGGCAGAAGACCATTCGACAAACGATTGTGATCCGCTAGCCCTTTACAAAGCTGCTCAGACAAGACCGCTGCATGGCTACACAGTGATCTAAAATCAGTACTAATTACGTTATATCCCGACAGCTATACAGTTAGGACACTGAGCACGCTTCTCTTTATATTAGAAACTTCTTTATACTAGACTAGTCTATCGATGTTTCTCGCGTCTACAGTTATAGAGGCAGATCCGTGCTTTATCTTCGGTTCGATTAAGTTCAAACTTACAAACTGTGATCAATGTTAGAAATGGTGAACGAATCTCATAGCTTAAAGCAAATAAAATTCGCACAAACTAATTTCAATTTTTGCTGCACACTAGCGTATCCAACTGATGAAATAGTAGTTCTAAGAAATGCCAGTTCCATCGACATCTTAGTGATCAGCACCGCCGTATATAAGTTAGCCAAAAGTCAAAAGAGCCAAGAGTGGAAAACTCGTTCATCGTATTTTCTAACCTTCCGATTTTTAATGGCGATTAAAAGAATGGCTCCATTTGGTGTTTGAATTCGAAATTCGGCGGCTGTTTTTGGTTTGAAAGAGTTTCAGTTAACTCATTGTCCCTAACAAAAAGCAAGAACGACTCTTAAGGCATACCGTTTCTATGAAATTATAACTGTGATATGCTCGTATCTGCCGCTCTTTGTGTGGCAACGTAATATCTATAAAAGTAAAATGGCAAAAAATAGCTACTTTTCGCACAAACTTAGTCTAAACACCATCTTAACACCGATGATATTAGCGCCCCTAGGTTGGAAACAAGCTGAAAGATCTTAGGAGTATTGATTAAAGAATTGTGTTAGAGCACAAACAGCTTATTACCTACTTTTCCAAAGACAAGTAAGTTTCAATAAATTTTAGGAACAAATGATGTTCTCAAGCTGTATAATCTTCTGGCTGCGGTTTATTTTACTGAAAATCAAAACCGCAGTCATGACAGAAGAACCGGGCGTGAAACTTGGAACGATCCAATTTGGTCATACTGATTTGCCACGGAATGCATTATGTTCCGCCTCACATCCAATCGAATGAAAAATCAATATTGAATGATTGCTAGGTGTTAAGATATATTATCTGCGGTAACTTCTGATTTCAGCATATGCCGGCATATTATAGATGTGAGCTTACGACGTTTACTTTCCCGTGATGGTGTAGTGGCAATGTGCTTACCCACTAACGTTAAGAACACATGAGACGGTGTAAACTAGGAAGCAAATGTTAACAGCATCGGAAGTGCTGGAGAATCGAACCATATAATGTTGCGAATTTCTAAGAACGGGTACCTTTTGGTAAACGGTGATCCATTACATCGATGAACTGCTCACCATCGCAATAAAACGATACAGGGCTCAAGCAATTGGCGAATATTTTGTTTTCATAATATGAAAAGTCAAACCATACTATGTGATTAGATATTCTGGTGAAACATAATTAGTCACAATGCATAAATAAATGCACTGTTTAGGTAATATAATTTGGTCAAGGCGATGCCAATTATTGACCGTAAAGACACCCAGGTTAATTACAACTTCGAGACTTCATTTCTTCGAAAGAAGATAAAATCGCCGACATTTATTATCAACGCTTGAATAATATGTGACTTGATAGTTGAAATTTGACTTCAATGTAGATAGATAAGTGTAAAGGATGCCGGCAAAAATGTATCTTGTTTAATAACCAGCTAAATTTAATTGAAACAGAGAAACAGACTTAAGTAGCTGTATTTGTCGAAGATAACCCTGATCGCTATGTTCTTCAGAGATGATTTTTGGAACATCTTTACGACAAACAACAAGATCTCAAGTCAAGATGAAAGTTAGCACCTCTATCGACCGAGCGTAACTTAATTACAAATTTTGAAGTTAGGCATTTTGTCTCCGTTCTTTTGACCATTTTCTCTTTGGAAAAGCTGCTTCGCCAACGACATATACTACACAATGTAAAGGTGTGCCTGAATCAAAAATTTTTACTTTGAGGTGCTAGGGGAGATCTTAAGCTCAGTTTTGAAGGCTGGCTCCTAGCACACATATATGGGAAAGGCAAGTATTTTGCTTCGTTGAACCTTATTGAATCACTAAGCTATTTGCACAAAAGTAGAAAAGATTCTTTATTTATACAAAGTACCGCACAAAAGCATAAGTGGCCTATGTTATTCCATTTTAATTTTATCAGGCCATACGTTTCAAAAACATAAGCGACTATAATTGATACTGATATTAATAAGGGACAGCAGAATAAAAGAATCTTTAGTAAATAACCGGCATAATTTTCTTCAATGGTGGCGTGGTTGGTCGACGCGGTCGTGTTAATTTAATTTCGCTTTTTCAACTTCACGATACCCTACCAAGCACAGTGCGAAATAATTATCAATTTCCTAGCTGTAGTTAGGTAAACGTGATGCAATAGGATATATATTATCACAAATTTATCATCATGGTCGCAATTTCCCGCGAGCATTGGTTATAGCTGTTGGCGTAGGTAGCGTTTCATCCCGCATGCAAATCGAAACTTATAAACACTCAAGAACACATTTGCTGACTAAATATAGGAACAGCGATTAAGTTCGAAACTGGTCGTGGACACACAGTATGTTCAATGGTGGCTAAAGCCAACTATTCGAAGTAATGTAGAGGTAACGCAGCACCGTGCAGAAAATATGAAACAGCAGCGCTCAATTAAGTACGAGTCAACTCTGAAGGCAGCAAATTGTTACGGTTCACAGCTATCGACTTTACTACTACCCCGGTCGCCGTTGCTCAAAATTGATGATCAGTTAAGATTCTACATACAATAACCAATCAACAGGTCATTGGTCAGGTACAGATTCATTTGACTTTCGAATTCGCTGGATAAAAAATTACTTACACAGTTCGACGGTGACTGTTGTGACTTACGTATCGTGTCGCGTCTGAACGGACGGCGTCACCATCTCCCTGTACGTCACTGCGGATCTCGTTCTCAATGGAGCAAATGTCCTCATTTTGCTTAGTTCTACTATTCAGTATGTTCAGGGGCCGCTCTGTAGAGTTTCAGCAGATAGCCTAATCGACTGCCTATCGATCTATCTGGATTTTTTGCTCATAAAAATTGCGTAAATTGTCCTAATAGTACATTGTACGGGTTTATATCGGCAAAGTTTCACGCAGATTCACTAATCATCACTGCAAGCTTTGATTTGAAATCATATGTGAATCTATATAAACCAACGCCCAAGTATACGGGGTCAGGGCTCAATGGGTACGAGTCCCACAATTTCAGACGAATATCTGATTGCCAGTAGAGCCTACTCTGCAGAACGTAGTAGCGATTATATAGAAAATTATCTTGCTGCACAGTAAAGACGCTTTCTGTGCCGGTTACCGAGCTCACTTCAGGTTACTTAACACGATAGGCATGATAGATGGGAACTCTAGTTTTCGGCAATATGTTTTCGATCAGTCAGAAAAGGGACTTAAATCAGTCGAAAAATGTCCTAGCAACTAAAATATCTTGCATATTGAAGCAATGTTTAAATTAATTTCACTTTAGTTCGGTTAATTATCATTTATAGTTATGGCGCGAGAGAATGAGTAGGGAAGTTACTAGGGAACTATGAAGCCAAAGTATGAAGCCTCAGAGGCTGGTGAACCTTATTTTAAATGATGTGGTCATAATAGAGATTACAAGATTCATTGCTGCTTAAGATGGAATGACAATTTGTGAACGTTCGACTTTTATAGGGTGCTTATGATTATACCTTATTCAACATCATAATACGTCACATAACGAATAGCCGATGCCATATGCTCGCACATCGGTTTTGTAAGGGTAGAAAAGCTATCCAATATATACGATTATTTAGTGTCTCTCATTTTACCATTTTGGTAAATAGAATACCATTAAATTTTTATAACGGAGTGTTCGTGCTCTATAAATAGGTCTCTCGCAAAATAATAAGTAACTCCTGTTATTTGTGACGCGGGTGATCTATCTAACAATATAAATGAGCTTTAGTTCACATTGATAATGGAGAAGGAAAAAGTAAATAGATATGGGTTGATGATCTAGCACTGTAACGTTACAGACGTCATAGAAAATCTCTGGGCACAAATTAACCTGCAGAAAAAATGCTCACTGTTATATGGAACGCAATAAGCGAAAGTAGTCAAATCAAGTTGCTCTATGAGTCACGTAAGAAAAATAATTATATTGCACCTCGATTTGTGAATTTAATAACACTGTTAAGGAATTTGAGTTATATATATGGACTAGTGTTGCCAAATCTTCGTATTTAATCAGAAGTAAGAAAGTGCTCTCGCTAAGTATTGAGCAGAGCAGAAAAAAATGCTATACAGAAGACTTGTCGGGGAAGCTGTGTTGTTTTGGCTATTCTCTGAAGATAGAAATGGGAATAGGTGCCGCATTCATTTGCCAGCCGTAAACGTTCTCAACGTTACGTCCGGTTTGTTGGCAACCTATGGCATCGCTTCAACTGTACTACGATGACTTGAACAGTATATGGCTGTATCTTGCATTTCGCATTTTGATCTCGACAAAAAAATGGAAGCTATAAGAAGGCGATACATTTTTTCTGCCACTTCGGATTGCTCATATTGAGCCTTCTCTTACGACGCTGTCGAATTTTTTGGAGAAGAGACAGAGTTCGCATTGTTTTTAGCTCTAATAGCTTATATATTCGCTAGGTTTGCAGTGTCGAAAAAAATAATGTTCGTAAATTTATTACGCAGCACTGTCAACTTTCGGCTACATTTCCTGCTTTACGAAGTAACTGCTTCAACAGTTTCTACTTCAACAGGTTAGTCTAAAGACGCTTCAAAAATGAATAGCATCAATCCTAGCCCCTTCTACGTTTAATAAACCTATAATAGCCGTACGTTTTGCATTCGGGTAACCATACTTAGTCCTGTTCTCACTACCAGATGATCCTTCGGGCAGACGTTCATATCTTAATGTTAGCTTTCACTAATCATACAACCTTTTTTTCTAGAATCCTAGTTTCCTCATAGAGCCCAACAGGATCACATTGGGCAAAAAATGACGTTCATGAAAATGTCTTCTTTATATTACGCTGTTCATTACGATGTTTGTTTTGTCACGTGATGCCGTGATGTTATGAGGCGTAGATATCTTTTTCGGTTCGCATTCGCTTCCGTTTTGGTTTTAGTCTACGGTTCTAGATAAACGCTATGTCGGTCATTTCCTCTCGTTCTTTTTTTTTGAGCTCAATCGCCTTAACGATCGATGTACCTTGATTAACAGACACTAATCGTAACATATCTCTACAAATGTCACCTTTTTTTATAGCTGCCTCTTGTAGCGCTAAAAACTCCTCGTGTTGTCTACGAGCTTTGAATAAGTTATCGATTGCTTTTCTTGACATCTCCTTGCACCATTCAGCTTCTTCTGAACTCCCTGCGCCAGCACTTCCGCCTGCGTCTTCCTCACCTTTATGATCTTCGGCAGGTCTTAAAATATTTCTGATAATGTCACCGACAGCGGTCAGACCTTGTTTACCATTTTCAGTTGCGCCTGCATCGCCAGACGCAACTCCAGCAACAACTGCACCTGTTTTTCTCGAGCTACTTGTTTCAGAATCTTTCTCAGAGCTTTGTGGGCTCTTTTTACCGTAACTTTTCCCACGTTTATTGGTGCCTCCTTTCAGGACAACTTGAGGCCTCGGTCCGGTTCCCCGGGTCCACACGCCCAAAGGCTTTCTATCCTGCGACGAAGACTCGACAGAGCGTCGTTCGCTGTTGCGATTCGTGGAATCACTCGAAGCAAATCTCGATAGGCCCATTTATTTTGATATCTTAGAGATTAGAGGGCGATTATCAGCTCGTCGTTGCAGTGGAATAGCTCAGTATATGTATGTCGAAGGGACTGTATATCAAATAGGATAATTTTTCTTATGCCAAAAGAAAAAACTTTTGCACGTAATAGAGATTTATCGTCATTCTTTGGACACAGGTAACATTCTATGAATAAACCCGTAAAGCAAGCGCTGCTGCTTAGCGCTTACTTTTCTTTGGGTGAAATAATCGTTAATACTGGAACACGTATATACTTGTATGAAACAATTTCGAAAATTTGAATCTGTAGTACAAAAAATACACTTAAAATGCATAGAAAATGAAACATATACTGTGATATGCAAATGCAAACAATGTACATTTTCTAAATGCGTGCTTATGCCATATTTTTTGCGCTGTGTTCTTGTTCTTCTGAATGCAGCGAATTGCGGGCCAGGCCTTAGAATTTATAAAAAATTAAAAAAATAGATTTTTCGCAAGTCTTTTTAGATAGTGCTGGGCAAGTATGTTCGCCTCAAAAAACTATTCCGTAAATAGTAAATCTGTCACGTTCAGAAACTTGAGGTCATCAAAAATATAGGTGACACTTCGAGTTATAACATCGTATACCTTGAAATTTAACTGTGTCTCAAGTTTCTTCAGTAGCAATTGAAGTCAAAATAGAAGTTTTAATTATAAACCACTTACACTGTACTAAAGAACTTCCGAAATTTCAGTGAACTGAATTTTAAGCTCATAAACTTTAGTTAAGTTAATAGATAAAACAGATTTTGAGACTAGCTGCGTCCCAGCTTGCCACCCAGAACAAATTTTCTTTACGATAGTACAAGTGACCTATTCAATAAAATATAGAAGCTTTACTAATTTACTAGTAAAAAAAACTAACTCTACTAAAATATGCTTTAACTGGAAATATTTGAAGAATATCAGACATATTCGTTTTTTTCATAGCCGACACTTACCGTAAATTCTGCAAAAAAAAAAAAAAGATTTTTGATTGTTTATGGACATCCTGCATTTGCACTGATCCTTTCTGACTCTGAAACATTGGATTATAACTCTGCAAGCAACATAAAATTTTAGGCTAATTATGCCTTTAAATCTATATTTATTTATATTAAGCATGCTAGGTATAAAGATGAATTTGTCTGCAAGCTATTGGTAAGACTACGATACATTATTTTCCATTCTGATGGGACAGTTACTGTATTGTTTCGTATAGAAACTTGTGCACGTGCCGAACTTTGCTTGTTCCCTGTGGAAATCTATCAAATCCAGGACAGATATAATAATGGATGCCTCGATCTTGTCACTTGCCTTTGCGCTAGCCATGCTGTGTTAAGATTTTTTTTGTCTGCCAGAATTATAAATTACCTGTTAAGATGACTTTCCCGTAGGGGTAACTATTCAGAAGACCAACGTTAAACGTTGGTCAAGATCAAGTTGCTAGTTCGCCCTGAGCACTTACCGATGCAGGATCTTGACAAAAGATAAAGTGATTGAGCGACTTCTCAACAATTTGCCAAACATTTCAACACAGAGAGCCAACTAAAAGCCCTCTATTAAATCTAAGAGATAGATATATATATATATTTGCTGATCCTCTCATTCTAGTTAATGGTGCACAAGCGGCGAGCGGTAAGTGTACAGAAAGCCTTTTCATGTATGCTAACTTCAGTTTACAATTTTGATAACGGTTAAACAACAATGGACCGATATTATAGCCTTGTTTTCTAATGCCGCAAAGCTAACATTTACGAGTTAGCTAAATAGGGTCGTTTGACTATTAGAAACATTTTTACAACCCGATGCTCCATTATAATAACACGCTTATATTATATACGTAAAGGACTATTGTGAAAGCTATTGTTTAGCTAATTATTTAAACTTTCATAATGTCACAATGTTACAAGGAGATTAAGTAGAAATGTGAGCTGTATCTAAATTTTAGCACGCCACGTAACGTCTGTCTAATGGGTCTCGGCCACGAATCCTACGTTGCTACTGTTTGTGGGTAGGTGTGTGCTAGTTCGAACGAATCTACGCAGGTTCATTATGTACATTTCTTCTAAACAAACAGTTTTTATTAGCTAGCATAGGCAAACGAAGGCTGCGTTCTGTCACGAAACAATTTTCATTCCGCAACCGATATAATTAGAGGATAACATATGATTCGTATATCTCCAGCTAGACATAGAAGAGCATAAGAGAAAATCACCCTAATATCCAATAGCAGACTAATGAGCATAGGTTTACTCATGGATGATAAGTAGAATATAGAATCTAACGCTAGGATCTTGAATCATAACGATCTTGCATGAAGTCTTGTTTCCTGAATAATAATTTCATAGTCGATTCCTACGGCTCATAAAAATTGTTGTACTTATATGTTTTGGGCCAATTTTTGCCCCTTCATTGCAGTAGGCATATCGAGAGCATTCTTAAGTGTTCGACAATCTCGGCTGCTCGAACTGCAGCAAGCCATAGATTTTCGTCAGGGGCCCTTCGGGTTTCGCGGCCGTCAATGTTGAACAAATGTCTGAACTTTTACATCCGGTGCTAAAGTTCAACTTGAGCCCGCTTCCGACTTAAACGCGGTCTCAAATGTAAGCCTTCTTTGTCCTTAGCTCTAATAAGTACCGAACACGTTGCCGTTGTGCCATCACGGGGCCTATCGGTCGTTTTTTTGAGACAGGCCAAAAATCATTATTTGTACGTTTTGTAAAAGTCAAATAAGTATGTAGGTTTGTAGCAAAGGTATCACATTAGACTATTCATCAAGCGTTGTTTACCCTAAAGGAAAATTGTATAGGACATTGTCAGCTGATTAAAAATATCATTGGCGGTGATTAATTCTACTCACGCGACGACAAAGCTATGAATTAGTTTTTTACTCTGCAGATCATTACCTTGCAGCTTTACATTGCTTCACACGATGCATGACGTTTGTTGCGTCGGCGACCGCAATCAAAACAGCCGATCGGGTAGTCCCTAAAAAAGATGGTCGCCACCACATAAGATCTAGCTTAGCAAATTCTTATATATGTATAATCGTTTGTTTGGGAGTCGTATTGATGAAATTGTATACTATTTTTACTGTCCTGTCCCTATCTGTCGAAGTGTACCTAGTCGACTCTCGATAACTAGCATATAGTTTTTTTTTTTTTTTTTTATTTAGCAAATCGGTGTCGCAAGCATTACTCTTCAGGGAAAAGCATTTATAGCAATTTTTACATGGTATTGGTGCCGTTCGTCAGTCCATTGTTTACAGTCGGTAGGATTTAACCCATTTTTGAATAGGGACTAGCAGCTTGTTGCTGCAAGCGAGCAGGACCTGCGCTTCTAGATCTTGATTTTATTCATGTGAACATAGAAAAAAAAAACACTCACAGTTATTAGAGCGGTTGGTTACGTTTCGCTAATGGTAAACATTTTTGATAATCGAATCTCATTAGTGATTTTGACACAACCCCAAATCAAAATTCTTACATATGATTGTTATAAGTCAGTTAGGTTATATGTCATAAAGATAATGATTAGACAGAGGGCACTTATTAGTTCGGTCCGGCATGGCAGACTGTGCTAGATCTGAAAGGACCTCAGGGGCGCATCGTCTAGTTGTCCCGCATTAAAAAAAAACACCCACGTTGAAGGTCAACGAGGGCGTTCCTCGTGTAACCTAAGTAACGAACTTACCTAATGGTAAGCCCAGACAAATGGAAAAGGACCCATCTGCAGCCATGGAAGCACATGCAAATGTAACAAAAAAGGAATCCATTGCAAAATTTATAGAGGCAATGCACCTGCAGGCACTTGTATCTAAGCCGACTCTCTGTCTAGAATAATTCATATCTTTTGAATCTGGAGCCCTTTGGGCACTGCCTAGAGCATAGTACGCGCTCCTTTGGCTGCTGGCTTTAGCTTCAAATGGTTCTCGGCATTTTCGGAGCATTCTTCAGTGAAGATTTTTTTTTTCAAAAATAGACAACCGATTACCGGATTCGACGACAGTTATCGAAAGATCTTTAGAAGAAGTAATTCTGAAAAACTGCCAAGAACAAACCTAGTACCGTATGGATTAAAGACATCTCCAATCAAAACTAGCTTACGTTAGTGAATGCGGCTTTGTAACGCGAATCTTAGATACTCCGAATTATAGCCTGTATCACTACGCCGTATGTATTGAATACTTTTTCTAGTAGTTGGCTAATGGTCAATTGCCTCTTTTAAACGACGACTTTTAAATGCCTCGGAGGGTACCAGGACTACTCATCTTCAGAAAGGACAAAGCTATGCAGGTATACGAAGATGAGAATATAATTTCTTCATATCTTTTACATTTTGCGACCAAAAAAATTTCGCTACTATTTTGTGATCATGTGTAAATTTTTCTAGATTAGGTGCTACCCTGTAGAATCGGTAATAACCGATGTAAACACATCTACACGGTGTCAAACGATTCCGTAACGAATTTTAGTTTTCCCAGTATCGGCCGATCGGTATACATGGCGAAATGATTCCTCCTTGTCGAAAATTCATTTACCAACGGCTACTAAAACAGTAAATTACTAGGCAGCTATTATATATTGTGGATTAAGTGTATCTAGCAACGTTATCGTGAGTGGAACACAAAACAATGAGGAGTTCACAAATACTGTTAGATTGAGTATTCATATCAGTTGAAAGTCAGTTATATTCCATATGTGGCCGGGAAGGTCTTTTTGGCGACGGCCCCAGATACGGACGTTTCACATTTATTATCGGCCATTTTTGCCGTTATTAAACGCACCGAATTTTTAGTCCGCTGTTTACAGTGTCTATACCCAAATCTACTTTTTATTGTTAATTGCAACAGTGAAAGTATAACCATACGATGGAAATCCAGTATTTCGGGTCCAATGTAGAGTCGTACATCGTCGTTAGTCTCTCTCGTGCGCGTTATTTTGTTGTATCAAAATTGAAACTAATGAGACTTTGCGGTGGCATAGAGAAGACAGAGATGAGCCTCCCTAACCAGGCTGTTGGTTGACAGCGCTCGTGCCAATGTTGCCTCCGACAAATCGTCAGCGGTCATCAAGTTCTCAGACGGATGGAACACAGGAGATGGGCCACAGTCAACTCCAATTTGCGCAATTAAAACTAAATACGGTGCCAGTTTGAAAACAGAACGCGTTGAGGTCGGAATTCTCCATCGGTTCGTTCCATTTTCCATTGACTCTTGCCTTCTACACGTCCAAATAGAATCGATAAGTTTTCCCATGTAGAAACAAGTAGCAAAAATTCGACACTTATTGTTTCAGCTTTTTTTTCCAAATACATATATACGAATACATTACAAATAGTAATACGTGATTTTTACTCGGACAAGGCGGGCACGAGACAAGCACATGACTCTTATGGGATTTGTGTGCCTTTAGTTTCCATTTGATACGATCTACGGTACTTTGGTATGACAATATTGTCAACTGGGCCCTTGCTAGTCATATTGCATATTGAATTGCGTAGCAAGATATGTAATACTGACGCGTGCAGACGCAAGGCGTATGTTGCAACATAAAGTATGTTGGCTATTTGTATGCAACGTCGGAGTATACTTTGACGCAGCGACTAAATGCGTACGTTTCTAATTTCGAAAAAGGAAGATGGCGTTTAAACAGGTACCGCTTTAGCTGTCTGTCCGTATATTTTACTGATGCTCTTCCATGATAAGCCGAATGCTTCAAGATGAACACAGCCATTCCAGCAAGTGACAAATGTTATGACATAAGCTCAAATAGAAGATTAACAAGTAGACCATGGCGGAAGGCGAAGCGGCCCCCAGCTCTAAATCGAATGGAAGAAAGCTTATCTTTAGAATAGTATAGCACCGAAACTGGCCAAGATTTCGAAGGCTTGGCCAATTTTTTCGCTTCGTATATTTCTATAATATGGTTAGATAGCTTTTTTTTTTGATCGTTAACTGATTGCCGTCAGCTCAGGCCTTCGACGGACTGACTTTGTTTCCGGAAAAAAACGTAGCCAGAGTCGGCCGGGTTGGGATATTAGCCATGTACGTTAGGCGAATCAACCTGCGGCCGACATTGCGAACGGCCGAATCGATAAGCGTCCCGGCCCTGTTCCTGAGACACCGTCAGGGTTTAAAGGTTTCTATTGACAATGCACGCTTACACTAAATGGATATTGCTTGATTTGATTTATTACCGCTCCCGATTGTCAGGCCTTTTTTAATAGGCCACATATATGTACATGACATTGAATAGAAACAGCAATGTTGTGTTTTTTCAATTTTTATTTTGCATCAATGAATATGGCATTACATACTAAACCAAAATACAGTTGTAAAAGTGTTGAAGGACAGCATAGTAAATGAATAGTTTTCCTATGTGCGGCGAGCTCAAACTGATATTTACTAACCGAAATACGCAGTGTTTAGTTTTAAATGTAAAGATGACGCAGCAATATATATCTATATAAGTAAGTGAGAGACGTATATTTAATAAACACTTGTGCAAGCCCAAAACGCTGCCTTGGGCCCCATACCACCGTGGGAAAGGTAACAAATAAAAGGCCTAATGTCGTTAATCTCTCAAAAAAAAAAGCTCGGCTCGAGGCCTGCTTATTTTAAAATTGTTCAGCTATCCCTAGCATGGCCAAATTAAACGCCTCTTTGGCAATCGTCGTCGGTGAGTTGTAGGTTAACCACCGACGTTTGCGTTATTCTGTGCGAAACCAAAGGCAACACAAGCGTTCTTTCTGTAACCGACGGCTTAAACTAGGGCACAGTATGCGGCCCAGAACCCAATCATGTGATACATTCAGAAGTGCAATTACTCTGGTAAGACACAAAAACGCTTCAAACATGGCAACAAAAACAAACACAAATGACTTTGAGTTACCTAAGCGATCAAAATTGTGTGAATCAATGTAATCAGGTTATCATGGCTAAATTAAGAATTCCAAACTGGACATTCAGATCATAACGTGGTTATGTCTGCTCTGGGGGTTATGGCTTATCTGTAAAAATGCTAGGTAGCAAGTCTCATACATCTACCGGCTTGAATAACGCTAAGGATTTTTTTCGTTATCGGATTCGGAGAATTCCTGACGTACACGTTTTTAAGGCTTGTGCCTTGAGAGGCGTAGGGCCGCGTCTTATTTATACCGCGTTGGACCATAAAACCGTTTTCTTGGAAATGTCACCGATATACGAGCAGTATTCGGCAATTGATGAGCACGCGCGTCCGTAACAGAAAAACGAAACGTCTCAGACCCTACTCGTATGCGAGAACAATCACGTTCCAAATCAAAACTTGAATATTTTGACATTTGACAAAATAAATATGTTACATTAAGATAGACTGGTATCTTTCGGTGTTTACGTCCGTTGCTAGCTGGTCAATGACGAGTACTGACGACGTTTTCGGTCCAACTGTGACTAATACGATTGCATAAGGATTAATTTCGAAACAGTATATCTAGTTTGGGACTAGCAATCGAGATTAGAAGCTTGGGTAAGCAATTCAACCATTTATACGAAACGAATCATTCGTTTGTTTACAGCCAGCAGTAACTTGGCAAGGTTGAAGGAAACTTTCTTTACAACTTATGGGATCTAGTCCAGCCGCGGAGGCTCGAACGTTTTTGCTTTTGTGTTTTTCTCTAGCGATTCACTTATTTGAGCCGTCATATACTGTTATTTACAACAAATAAGATTAATCTTTTATTAAAGTTACATCGATGAGAAACATGACAGACATCTTCATACAGACGTATAGTGTTGCCAGTAGTTGTTCCCTGTTGCGACAAAGATGAACGCGATAGGTCGCTGAAGGTAAAGCTTGAGGAAGCTTTACGAATCGCTAACTTTGGAAGCGTTCATCGGGTAAGATAAACAATAACTACTAGTGACTCGGGTGAAAGCAATGGGACCAGGTCACAGTGTCTGGCCAAGCATTTAAGATTTAAGCCATAATATTGCTCTGTGGTATAGATCACCGTTGTTGCTTCGTGAGCATTTTTCATTAGGGTATCTGAAGCTGATCAGCTGCACGCGGCATGATGCGTTTATCGCATTCAGCGGTTGCAAGAAATAAAAGATCGTATAGGTACCAATTACCTTGGTGAAGAAGTGTAATTAGTTAAACCATGGTAAGCTTGATGGCAGAAACATTAGCTTTTTCTAAGACACATTGGGGAATAAGTCGGCATATTAGCTGTTCAATTCACCAACCGGGTCTAAGGATAACTGAATAAATCAGACGTGTAGATCAGAATTACGTTCAGATAATATCTATTCCATTCTAACCGAGAACACCTTGAGCCATCACCGAAAAAAATACACTTTTTTTTTTATAAGAAAAAGAAGCATACGATCAAGGCGTAACAACCAAAAAATTTAAGTTAGTGCTATCGGAGCTGCGAAATACTTGTTTTCGTTTCGACTGATTGATTCGCCCGACAGTTGAGACACACAGGATGTCGCAACGTAGAAACTATATTCAATTGAACACCAATAAAGAAGACCCTACGATTTTAGCCGACGTAAGCACCAAAATGGGTCCAGACCGGAACATGAAATTAATATGAAAATTGTACCAGTATTTACCAGACGCTGTAGCTGAAGGTTATCTTATATATGCTAGCATATTTTACCATAGTTAACTCGGTAAATGATACACGCAGACAGTCATTGCAGCTGAATAAACTTTGTTGACTAAGTTACAATACGCTCCTATATGATTCTGTATTGAATCACATCTGTCGTGTCGTATTTGTCGTTGGCTAGGCTCGCCTTCGGGTGTGTGATATCGTGGTTTATCGGACGGATCTTTCCAAACAGTGTCCCTTTGAAGAGTAGAATTTAGATCTTCTTGTTGGCACAAATTCATTACATAAGCTAAACGCTTCTTGATCTTGCTCAAGTTCAAACGAATTTGACTATACTTTAAGGCGATTACAAACATAACCTAACCGTCTCACATTTATGAGTAACTATTGTTAAGAAGGCGGTTAGGGAAAGAAATGAATGATCTTATATGTAAGGCTAATAGGAATATCAATTAGCTCAGCTGGGCGCTTGTCGCGCGGGCATCTCTTGCTTTTGTTGGTTTTTACCGTTGCACATATCGGTAAAAGAGCGATAGCTGTGTGATACGATGTGGTAATTAATAGGATTCAATTTAGCCACCGACAAGGATATCCGTTATTGGTTCTTACGACGCAGTTTGCTGCGTGGGCATCGCGTGCCATTAAACACATTGACTGAAAACGTTACCACCCTGGACAGATCCTGTTTCCTCCCCAAACCTATGCGACGTTAGAAAACAATCAATAGAACCTGAATTGCTCCCGACACGCTGAAAGGAGCCGATAGGCCACCGAAATGTCGGTTGTCCTGCCTCAAGTGACCTTATCGCGCGAATTAAATAAAGCAAATTTTCATGCATAGTATAGTTATAAAATAGTTCTAACTGTCGTATGGAAAATAGCTTTAGACATTCAGAACTGGCTTAACCGTTTTCACAAATAGCATCGAGTACTATATACCAGGAGAAATCGTTAGCCGTTCGAGGTGTAATGATGCGCAAATAGCGAGCTGAAGGCTATTTTTATAGAGACTCTGATGAATCTCTGCTTCGCTTCTGTTGAGGCGAACCTTTTAATTTCAAAGACACTTTGTTTAATAATAATTTGCAATTCGTTAGCGCCGGATCCACATAAAAAATCCCATGACTTTTGCGACGCCTGAGGAGCGAGGTGTTGACGTTTCCTTTTTTCTCGCTTAATTTTATATCGGTATCGAAAATTGAGCTCATCTTAAATATACACTATTTATTCATTGGCCCAACGAACGTTCACTGCTTCATAATCAGGCGTGACTTCAGAATGACAGTCAAATAAAGCTTTATCAGTACCTAGTTAATTTGTTGCATACGAAGGTTTGACGCAAAACGAACGGTGTGCTCCCGCCTGGTTTCACCCCGCCGTGCTAAGTGCTGCTTACAAACGTAAACAAATACGCTACCATCACGCGAGTCCGACAGTGCAATATATGTACCTGTGATTTTACTTGATGCCGCCATACTTTCCCAAAGGGTGCATTTATGTAATATCGAATGCGGTGCCATCTTCGAAGAGAACCTTAGGACACTTAGGAAAGCGATCGCTTTAGATATCGTCAAAGTCTTGTAAATCGGTGGCAATCATAGTGTAGACAAAGAGCGACGTATGTTATCGCGGCCTTTCGGTGAAATTACTATACCTAAATAATGAGCTCAAACGATACTTTCCGCTTTCTGTGATTCATGAGCGCAGTAGGTAATAGATATGTGTCGTATTTCTGACGGTACGGCTAACCGAAATCCGTTTCCGTTGTATCGTCCTACCTTGTTTTATCTCGGCACGCTCTCGCTTAAGCACTACAATACAAAAATACGTCTAGCCAGTTGGATACGAGGGGTCGAACCAAGACGGCTTCCCTCACTAGCGGCCATCCCCAATCAATCAGCAACGTCTTGTTTTCTCTTAGAAAACTTTGTTTGGAAAATTTTTTGATGTATTATTATTCGAAGAATATGGACAGATAGATGTGCCAATGTTGAAAACATTATTGCAGAAAGTTCCATTACAGAGCACAGGCGTCGCTAATTTTTCTTATAATCAGTAATTCCTTTCCAAGTCTATGCAGCGAGAAGCATCACAAAGACTTACTATATTTTACAATTCTATTACGACAAAGGCACAAATGCTACCCAGACCCACATAAAAATCCGACTGTTTATGGTCAAGGTGCGTTAGCGGAGGACATAGCCCAAAAATGGTTCTGTCGCCTTCGTTTCGATGTAAAAGGCGCTCCTCCTGTGGTGGTCTTGTTATTATGAAGAAAGTCGATGCCACTGTTGCCAAGATTGAGCAACACCGGCACGTGAGTAGTCACGACATCTTCAATAAACGTAGCATCCACCAGCAACTAGTTAAGAACCATTTAAAGAAATCTGGCCATAAAGAGAACCCCGGCATTTTGGCGTCACAAAAATTTAAATATAAGAATTTACTAGACCGTATTCACATCTGCGACACTCTACACAGGGGCAACGGGATCAAACCATTTCTGGGGCTCTTCCTCATAGATGATCGAAGCTGGACTATATACAATAATGATGTGCACGTAAAGCTGTGCTTCACAATCTGTGACTAGGCCCAGATTGACGTTGAAGAAGATGATGTGCGATCGATTGGATTGGAAGAAGGTCGTGCACTGTGAGACCCCTACTGTCAACAACTGGAAACACACAACAACAAAAAACCGTTAGCAAAAATCGATTGGAACTAGTGAACACGAATGGCGTCGTTTTCCCTCACGACAATGCCAGACGAATCGGCAAAAATTAAGGGAACTTTAATCAGAACCCTTAAACCATACGTCGTATGGTATAAATTTGACACCATCAGATTTTCATCTGTTTCGGTCTCTGAAAAAACTCCTTTAGTGGTTAATCTAATTTCAGCGGAGCGATGCAAAGATCCTCTATGGCAATTTTTCGTTCAGAAATCATAGGAGCTCTGCAGCGATGCTCTATTGTGGTCTTAGCAAAAAAAAAGGGCAAAAGGTCATCAAGCAAAATGGTGCTGGTTTAATGGAGTAACACTATGTTAGAATATAAGATGTATTTAGATGCCCCGACCTAATAACCTCAACGAAGCTATACCTAACCTGGGCAAGAAGTCTTTGCATTAACCATCTCATGCTACACGCTATACCCATATCGTAAATCCATACCCCAAATAAACCCATACTTCTCGAACATCGTAATGACCATATCGTGCATAATTCTAATGTAAAGCTTTGATCAAATCATCATCGTCGTCGTCGCCTTGGGTGAATTGTATAAGCGTACGAGATACGCAATACATAATTAGATGACAACAACAGCAACGACACTTATAAAAACTAAGCCATACGGACTAACTACCGTTCGGTAGTATTAACTATAGAAAAAAAAACCATATCAGTTGCCAACAAGTGTCATATAGCGGATTACTCGTACTATGGTAACAGCATTTGCATCATTATCGGGGTCGTTACATCGAGTAGAGAGACACCCACCGTTGCTGTTACTACGCGCGGCGGCGTTGGATATTATCACAACAGTTACGTCCATCGGAATGATCAACATTTCGTTTATTTTCGTCATTGGACAAAAAAGTGATGAAACAAATAAATATACTGGCGTATCAGCGAGCAAGCATCGAACCGTAGGTATCAGGTGCAGCGCTAGGGGGTGCAGGAGCATCAGCTGTTGCCGTCATAATACTCAGTTTCAGCGTTTTAGGCACTGTTCGTATAGAAGTAAAAATGTATGTTGACGGTCGGCTTGTGACGGCTACTCGCTAAATGGGTCGTTCATGGATCTGTAAATCAATGGCGAGCGTCGAGCGGGAACCGCCGCTATTTAGATTATTCGTTTTAATTTCAAGACATCCGTCCCCTCATTCCCCCAT
>NW_019214230.1:82039-127866 GCF_002532875.2 Varroa jacobsoni
TGCGTTCTTTTATACAAAGTATTGTATTGAACAAATCAAATAATATTGATAATAAATCTGAGTTCCTGATTGCACATGATCCAGGTCGATTGGTTCCCGTTTAAGCTGAGACATTTTAGCTCATGCTATTTAAAAAGAATGTTAGGTAGCTTTTGGGTGTCGTAGGTGGTAGTACTATGCCGAAGAGGTCTGGGTCCGTTATCATACGTTGTATACGCACCCCTTGCACCGGTAAGGACTTTGTGATAATGGTCATATATAAAAGTAAGGTAAACCAGAACTTGACTGGCCATTAATTCTATCTTCTATTGATTCGCAGATATAGAAAAAATCATTGACATCTTTATACTTGAACTTACCGTGAGGCATGGAAAATAAACAATCCAAGCAACTCATGTTTAATTCTATAAGCATCCAAATGGCTTTGTTCACACAAATAGGTAAACCGTAGTTCCAGTGATTCCTTCATATCAGCTGTACATCGTATCTGAGTCACATTCGTTTATTTGGCTTCTTTAAAGTATCTGAATGTTTCACCTCACCAGTATCACAGCATTGATTTATAGAAGATCTAAGTTTTGTTAGCCAGCCAGTAATCTAGGCCTATTCAATGGAACTAGGGAAACGAGTTCCTACTTGTGGAGTAGATGATGAATCGAAAGGCGCCCTACACCACCTCGCATTTAACACACAGCCAAAGATCAAAGACCCACAAAGCGAGGCTGCAAATGAGCCCAAATCACTTATCCAACGACTAATCGTATAAAACGTCCCCAGCACAAGTATTTTCTCGTCTACTTTCTCCCATCATTATTTATTTTCCTCACACCTTTACTTGGCTAGAAGATTGTTTACAACATTTATCGGCCGATCGATTTGCCATTTTAGCTTTTTTTTATGCTGCCGGCAGCGACATGGAATAGTTCGTCGCTTTCCAGTTTCAGATATTCAGGGGCAGTGATTCGCGCCTCATGGGTGTCAAGTACCCGCGCGACTGCTTCCTCACACTGAGCCACAGAACGGGCCGATTGCTTATGGCATCCGGGGGAATCGTTCGCTACATGTGAAGAACCATAGCCATTGATTATTCTGTTTGCAGCTTGTTCGTAAGGTGGGCAAATCTCGCGATCCGTTGACATAAACGCGCATAACCACAACAGTGCCTCCACCGAATTAGTACACAATATCAAGAGGCCGGCAGCGGCAATGTCGTCTGCAACGTCCTCAGCAGTGTGAGCTGACGTCAATAGAGTCAGACGATGCACGCTCAACAGCCGTTGCGTTTCGCGATTACGCGATCGGAATCCTTGATCAGTAAATTGTAAATTACGGGTGGATTTCCGGTTCTTATGCGTTGAGCGTTACTGCGAATATTCTAATGCTTAGCTAAGACATACGTATTAGGGGCTGTAGGACTGCTGGGTTTGTGGGTGCCTGCGCGTAACCTGGGTAGTTCTTTTGATTTGTACCCATTTTGATCTGATGTTACGGTTTTTCGTATCGGGCAATGAGATCAGCGGCGACGTTGCGACAAATGAATTTAGACTACTAGTTGTTCTGGTCTTCCGGTATCGTAACACAGCTAACTCGGAGTATTAAGTGGGAAATTTCCCGTACCGTAAAATTATGAAATCTCGTAAAGAGATTGCTGCCGAACTACTGATGAATACATACCCTAGACTACGCGGAACGTAAGATCAATGCTAGGAGTCCCTTATTAGTTACCAAATCAAATAGGAAGAACATATCTGCAACATTTTTTTAACTGTCTGGGAAGAATTATATCTAAATGTATTCTGCTGTTTACCAGGCCATAAATTAAGGCTTAGCATAAAGTCGTCCTTCAGAAATTGCGAACAGTAGCCCCAGTGTCGAAAACAAGCTTTCTCACATGGTATTATCTCGACTGATGAAGTAATTTAATAACATAAGCCCGCCATTCTTTCGACCTAAACGGAATAAAATCTCATAGGTCATCTCTAGGTCTGCCTAGACTGCGCGTCAGCTACTGCCAAGGTCAAGTTGAAGCTATTTCCACTGTGCGAATCAATAGAATAATTCGACGTTGCAACTTACGTAAAACTTTAGTTGATAGATCGTAAATTTGATTTCGAAGATTATAAAATATTCAGCGGTGGAAAATGGCCCCAGAGGTGAAAGTCCTGGCCTAGTTAAGGCTCAACGATGTGGGGACGTTTTATTTTACATACATAGGCCTGGTTCGTTTGTCTATCGTACACGTTCTCATAATTAGTAATTAACAAAACATGATTTTAGCCATCAGTACGTAGCGTGTGGTGGTAAGAGCTTTGATGTAATGGTAAGAAGTAACTTTACTATAGATGCTAAAGGTTCAATAGGCCTAACGAAGTGGTTGCGTGTGCACCTTTTGAACGCGTATGGCGACTATTGTACATGGTTCAGCTTCCTGATACCCATAGATTCATCAAGATACCATGATGTCAACAAATGTTACCTTTACTAGCACTTTTACATAAATTATCGTCCAAATTCATTCAGCACATGGATCTACGCCGTGTAGCAGTACAGTATGGTCAGCGTTTGGATAGCGCTGAGAAATGCTGCTCGCTGAAATCCTGCTTCTATCGACATACACAAATCGTATATAATCTGACTAGTTTTCCTTCAACTCCGCTTTCCAATGTGAACTTTAGATTTTTAAGCAATTTCCTATGAGTGTTCTAAAGGAGAGAACCGTCCTATTATCGATTGTCTGTGTAATCGGGGTGAAACGTAAACACGTACAATGGGTCGACACAGGACCAAACACCGGCATTTCTTGGGCTGATCATTGGGTTGTTATGGGTTCTAAAAAAATATTCAACAACCGCCCGCAGTCTCCCATCCTACGAACCATGCTACAAGAAGCATCAAATCAGTTATCGCCCAACATCGTGGACCATGTTCTTGTAGCTCGGCAACATCAAATAAGTCTGTTGAGGAACTTTAACTTGACAATTATATAGAAAATAATACGATGATTTTCTGAATTAGTCTTCCTGTTTAGAGCAAGGGAATGTCTAGATCAACTTTGATGTTGCCTGAACATCCACATCTTTGTGCCGATAGTCATAAACAAGTTGTTTGGATTTATAGCTGCCACAAGTATCAGACATGAATTTATGGGACGCTTTGTTTACGATTTCAAAGTCATGCAAATTTTTTACCTCTTAATTAAATTAGCTCAAAAATAGATCGTTCACACCCAAGGCACTCTGTGTTGCGCGTATCGAAAAACATTGGGTAATCCACAATATATATATGATAAGCTACGACGACTTTCTGCATTTATGACAAAAATTTATAATCACGACCGGGGCAATGGCGCGGCATGCTATGAATACGAAGTTTGATTTTTGGCTTGTTTTTTAGCTGAAAATCCGCTTCGAGGCTGGTTATTTATAATTTGCTAGTCTTTAGTCATGCGGCTTCTGCATGCCATCGTTTAGCGCGCCCCTGCCGTGCGCTTCGCTAAATCCCGAGATTTGGTAAGCTTATTGAGAAATAAAATATGCCAAACACTAGGCAACAACATTTGTCTGTCCAGACCCCCCTCCGCACGATGCCCACTCACAGCGGCCTTTCTTTTTTTTCTGCTATAATCAGCAATAAAAATGCGCAAATGTTGTGTGTCGACTTCATTTATTTATTTTATTATTATCTTTATTTTTTTTTTAATCTATTTCGACGACGAAGACGTCTTCGCTTGTTGCTTTCCTATTATCGACTACATAGAACATACGCTGAGCAATTTTCGACAGCGGTCACTAGAAACGCTCGTCGCTTTAATTCAGGCACACTTTTTCCATTCTCTCAATCATCTCTTTATTTACTTCTTTTTCATTTCGTTCGCGGGACCGTTTCGCCTCCAACAAAACAGTGATGACATATAGATACGCCTATATCTGGCACCGGCTATACTGCATACATCGTCATCACTACTAAGATCATTGTTTATTTTATTGCTATTATTATACAATCACTGAAACCATTACAGTCATACCATAGTGCACTAATTTGCGGACATGCTTGTGTGCATGCCCCATATATATATATATAGAGTTTCTCTGTCTGTATTCTGTGTAAGCAGGTTATCTATCGTGGAATATAATAAAACGGACGTGTTCAGGTCGTGGCAGTAACCGTACATGGCTAGGCCTTATATTTTGCCGGACTAAGGTTTCGTCATTACCTCCTTCATGCCTACAGGTCGATGCTACTGCTGTTATGATAATATTGGTTCGTTTGATGCCTGTTAAATCTCAATCTATCGACTGATGACGACGGTGAGGCGGTTGAGAATCGATCTCCGTGGGTCCGACTGTTTCTTGACTATGTTTACGTTGCTCGAACGTGTTGTCATTATGTGACTTGAGACACTTGGATTCAAAGTTTTTTTGTTCTGCTGGCGACAGGCGCACTTTGATTCGTTGCGGTAGACCATGAAGATGCCGTTAGTGCCGTCCATGCCGCCGTTATCGTTGTGGTTGTCGCTACTATTACAGTTACTCCTGTTGTGTTGATATTAGCGAAAGTTAATATCAAGGGTGACGTTCCAAACGGTTCAAGCTGCAGGTGTAGGGCGATATTTTCTTATAACAGGTGCAATTGCCGGCCGGTAAAGTTAACACAGAGAACGCGATGCTGCTAATGGTTGTCGTTTTGTCGTAGACCTCGTTTTCGTCGATGTCGTGGCCGCTGGCACGCGATTGAACGGCCGAGCATGGCCAGCTGCTGGCTGTTGACCGGATTATCCGCTGTACGACTGCTATGACGCGTCGATTCGAACGCTTTCCAACAGTACTGCTTGTCGCTTGCCATTTTTCCCAATCCAGTCTTTCGCACTTCAGCTACGTCCCTTCCATTGGCAACTTAGCTTATCATCTTGTCACTTGCTTCAAGCTTTTTTTAAAGTTATCAGACGTCAAAATATCACTCGCTAATTGACGACGACGGAGGCGCCCTCTCACCTACACATCTATCCCACGTTCATCTTCGCTTGTATTACCCTTTCACTATAGCGATGGCAGCCGTTGATTCTGGTTTGATCGTTCGGTCGTTGGCCTTTAGTCCTGCGTTGACTGCGTTCCTGTCCTACTCATTTCAAAACAAAGGTTGCAGGCGGTCGGGTTAGCGGACGAGTCGACATTGTCCTAATCGTCCTAATTTGGGCAAAACAAACGCATTTGCATTGAGCCGTACTGCGGTGGCCGATCGATTTTCGGCTGGCACGTGCGTACTGCCTCTTCTATACACGCATTCAAATGTAAACACACTCGCAAGCATTAACCTTGTGTTATTTTGGTACTCGTCTGGCGCTAGGACCACCATTATTGCTATAGGTAGGAATGGTTCCGCGTCTGAAAGGTCGTACCAGCAACTGCTTCGTTCGTAGTTACCGCAGTAGGACCGTCGTTTCGGGCGATACTCCTTGTGGGTGGTGCAAGCGACGATATTGTCCTGTTCGTCGATTCCACCCGAAGATCATCGTCCATTGTCGTGTCCGGATGTTTCATGCTCCGCGAGTTCAGCCCGGCGAAATGTTGTTCTCTGCGGAGTCGAGATCTAGGCTTCTTGAACAGATCCCCACCAAGGATCATACGTTCGATTACGGCTAATGGCGCTTCGCAGAACAGGTACAGAATGTAAGCGCATAGGAACGAGGCCATTGTGACAGCGAAATAGTTCATCATTTTAGTGAGATGATTGTACGCGATACGCTCTTCCTGCATCATCAGCTGAGTGAGCAGGATGACTACGTGCGAAAGGAAAGCGCCGTATGAAAGTCTACTTAATGGTACCAGCGCCCGCCAGGACAAAATGTCGTTAGCAACTCCCGCACGACCTGTGGCGCATGCAAAGGCTACCCAGGCAACCCCAAGTGACCAGGCCAGACGATGGAAGACCGCATACAGGATGCACTCCGCACTGCTGAAGTCGACGTAATCCACCGAAAACCAATCGTGTGGTTTGAGCAGAACCGTAAGATTTAAGCACGCCGCAACCATCCAGCAAACAATCACCGTCAGCTTTTGCATGCGAATCTTAGGCTGTTTATAAATGAGGTAACCGAGTACGATTCCAACATTGAATGAACCAACATGCGCCCAAGGCCGGAATTGAACAAGATTCGTTGTGTTAACGGTGCTATCTATATTGGTCGATGTGAATACGACAGTTGGTTGAAGACCCAAGCTAACGGTGGTATAGGCAATGTAAAGGATTGTGCTTATTGTCGAAATGACAGCAATAAGCACACCATGTTTAGGGCTTCGTAACATGATGATAGGTATGATAATTAGTAGGCCGTAAAGTTGATAATCGATGTCGATGTACCACAAGTGGCCAAGGCACATGTCGAAAAAGGGCACGAAGTTGTTTGTATGCAATAGGACTCGCCACCAGTTTTTCTCGCAGGATTCAAGAAACCGGGCTTTGTAATCATTCATGATGGCGCCGTCGCCCAATAGTGGGACAAGAAGCCAGATCCCAACGATCAGCATCGCTGGAACAGTAAGTCGAATGTAACGACGTAGCAGAATCAGTGGTACAATAAACCACATATTCTTGCAGTTCTGCAAACTTCTCTGCACGTTGTAACTCATCAGGAAGGCACTGACAAACAAAAAGGTCTCGACCGATGGAAACGCGTTTGCGATAACTGTGGTGAAGACACTATCAACGAGGCTGATGACGTTGGATAATGAGGTTGTTCCTGTGGGATCAGCGATGAGATAGGTATGCCCAAGAATGACCCAAGCTGAACTGAAGAACCTCATTCCATGGATGAACATTAGTTTCTGATCACTGATGTTTCGTGGCTCGGTGTGTAAAAGCTTTTCGGTGTTAGTCACAATTGACATGCCAAGTAATATTTCTATCAGTTTGGCGAATATGTCTGAGTTCTTTTCCAATTTCGAGACGGCGTCATCCTGTTTGGGATTACGCGTAAAACGACAAACGACGTCGAATACTGTCGCAGACCCTACTATAAGGAACAAAATCGAAATAAGCTTGATAACTGCACGTTGGGTCGAATTTGATGTTTTCTCGCCTTTGGCTGTGCATCCTCGAATTGTGACAGTGGCCTCTATTTTTTTTGCCATTATAGTAGCGATATAGCTTATGTCTTCCTTTGAACAAACCGATGGGATACATATTGAATTTCGCATACCCTTGAACATGCTGTTTCCGACATAATTGAGCGGGTCGCGTCTGCCAATCAGCATGCCCACGGCTTGAAACCTATCAAGCACTTTGGGTACGAGGGTGTTATTTGCCATGTTAACGTAGACGGTACAGAAACGACCCGTAAAATCAAGGCTGTCATCGATCCGCTTCCGAGCCACTACCTCAAGGCATTCATGGAAGTTACCAAGGTCTCCGAGGGTACCTCTAATTAATCCCGGAGCAAGTTTGCCAGACGCATCAAACATCTGCATTGCCCACGGTTCCATTTTGCGTAGACCCAACGCAAACTTGACGAGAGCAGCCGAACAATCTGTTGAGATGTTTGGATCAAATCCGAATTGTGTCACCGATGGTAGTGCTCGACGGTAGAATTCATCAAACATCTCGTTCATCATTATCTCCATTGGTCCGGGTACGTTCGAATCGACCGTCGTTGAGTCCTTATTTGTAGTCGTCTCCTGTTCTTTGGAGTGCGTCGTGGAGTCGCTATAATCACTGCCATCTTCACTACTCACAATCACTATCACGCAAGAGGCAACTAGCACTAACGCCGTCAGGCTAATCCAAGGCCGCCGCATTTTGCTCTGTATTTTGTAGGGGATAGATATCCAATAAAGTAATATTTTGTAGACAGATATATATGCTGAATCACCACCACGCAGTGACGAAACTTCTTAATAAAATGTGTTAACCCTCTTAAAAAATCATAAACCCTTCAAAGATGTTTTCACAAAATCGCACCACTTCAACTGTACCGCAGCTTCTATGCGAAAAGCGGACGAAACGAGACGATCGTACTAACCAATACTGATCCGCCAACACAAGAATGCTATCTAGATTTCAAGCCTTTTTAGAGGACTTCACGCTAGCCTTCGTTCAGGAGGCGTCGCTTAACCACGCGTATTTCGATTATGCGTACTCATGTCTGAAGGCGACTCCTGCGACAAAGCGTCAATGAGAGATGCCGGATCGTCCTGTCGAACTCACGTCGTGGTTTAACCCTGGGTCGCCCGTTAGAAAGCCCCGGAAAGGGATCGCCGGCCCTCGCCGCGCCAACAACGCACCAGACAAAGGCTCAAAGACCAGGAGCAGCTAACACAAGCACAGTAATAACAATGGCTGCAGCAGCAACAGCCGCAGAAGTTCAGTCTGCGCTGTCTTCCGACGTTCACCAATTTTCGGGATTTTACGGTTGGAACTATCGTATGACAGTTCCATCACAAATCGCGGCTGGCGCATCCACCGCCGTCAGCGCTACTGCAGTGCTATAAACTAGCGGCGTAAACATCTTTAAGTAAGGTGCCGTCGACGACGCACAAAGCTCAGCGCGCGGATTTCTTGTCGCCAGCGCAATTGGCGTAGTTCTGTTAGGGGGATCGGCATCTGAAACACGCCTCTAATGCGATGGCAGCGCATGTCAACGTGCAGTCTATACATTCGCTCGCGTCTTGTGTGCGATAATTCCAGGTAGGTTACGGCGACTATCTGCTACTAGTATTACCAACACTTCTGCTGTCGCTAGTATATCAACGACACTATGATCGTGCGTAGGTGGGGGCCCATGCCGAAGATGAAAGCGGCAACGGCAATGACAACGTCACCGGGTGAGTTTTCACATCTGCCATCTGCTGGCAAGCATTTTGTTGTCGTTGATAGCGATGCGGCTGATGATGCTGTTGTTATTATTGTTACGTAGATGATGCGTCAGACAGGTGGGCACGCAGGCAGGCAGGCAGGCGGGTATGTACAGGATGTTGTTGTAGGAATAGAGGGATGCACCGGGACGCTGAGATGCCGTCGGCCTACCAGTTCGTCGGCGTTTCAGTTTGTTAATACCTCAGCCTTGCAGGTTGGCCACAAAAGCCGTCGAATGTGACATGGAACGCGTGACTGCCCCTCGATGCTGGTGAAGCCGTCGGGCGTCGATTGGCGTGCCGCTAGTAATGAACGATGTTACGACCAAAAGCAACAGCATCACGCGTCAAAAGGAAAGACTAAGAGCAAAACTCGGCTAACAGAGAAGGCGAAAAGAGAAATCAGGTGATCAAGGTCAAATATTAAGGGGTCCTGTAGTAATTCGTCACACTGTTTTGGAACACCTCGTGATCGAGCGACAGGCAGACGTTGCCTGACAATAAAACTTTGTGACAGCGACAAACAGATAAACATGTGCTGAGAACCTCTAAAACGACTAAATACATTGCCTGGTAGGTTGTATGGAAAAATGGCCGGATCACACTTCGACTGTTACTAAATGAGATAAAGCAATAACACGGCAGTGGCCTCAATGGCACCACAAAGATGAACTATTAGTGGTCACGCTGGTTTTTGATATTGAAAATGAAAGAGCAGTGGCTTCTTATAGAATATAACAAAGTAATTACTGTTCATTACGAAAATTTTCGGAGAAAAATGTGTATTTTGGTGACGGGAAGCCGCCCCGACATCAGCTCACTAACTGAATCATTCATTAGACGTAACTTATCTGGCAAATAAATTTCTTGTAACTATAGCCATTATAATAAATCCATTCACAACCGATATCTTTACGTTTATATATTCTGAAGAATGTGCTTGCTTTTATGTAAGTCATTTATCATTTAAATGATCTTTTGTTATAAACGTTCTTATTTGTTTTTTCATTACGTAATAAGAAATTCCATTACGTAAGCAGTCTCATTCATTATGAACTCGAATGATTTTCTAATGAAAAAATAGAGCTATACAGGCAAAGATAATATGACCTTTACTACCCTTTTCAAGTTCTTCTGCTAATTATATAACAAAGAAGTCGAAGCTGCTTAAGCACTGTCTTTCAAGAACGCCTTTTTTTGCCACAAGTTAGTCACTTGGAGCGCACGTACATGCGTTCCCTCTACTGTTTGTATACCGTCTGAGGCACACGATCGTAATGGTTATGAAGATGGGCAGGTACTGCGTACCTGCCCATCTTCATAACCAGCATTAGCCAAACATTGAATTCACCGACTAGATCGCAGGAAATTGCAAGATCCGTACGATTTGATCTGGTAAATACATAACTGGGTATATTTATCATAGAACAATCTGAGTATGTATGTGTGTGTCTCTGGACAACGTTTTCTTATGCTAATCATCCGGCCCCTTCCTATACTTGCGTAAGATATAATGCCGTGACCCGCGTTGTCTGCATTTCAGTATCGGTGGAAGCCCGCCAGCGCGGCTCAACTCAGCGATGGTAAAATCTGAAAGCACTGGTGCATTATTGGCGCGTACCGCTACCGCTACCGCTGCCGCCATTACCAACACCTTCACCAGCAGTGTAAGATTAATTTTGATCAGATGTTTCCCGCGACCGCTCCCCGATTTGCTCAGACTTATTTAGCATAAGTTTACGTATGCCGCGTCAGCGCGGCGCGCAACTGTCTTCCATTACCTTTATCGGTGGGCGGACTTGGACGCCAAGACGAAAAAACTGTGCTTACAAGGCTTAGTTTCATCTAATACTTATGCTCTACAGAACTGCTTGATACATACAGTCACAACATCACGTAGGGCTACAAATTGATGGCGATGGCAACAACCTCGTAGTGAAAAAGGTAATGCTGGTAACAAAAATCAAGCCTGCAATTTATCAGCGTTACTGCTAAGAAACATATTCATCCACAATTAGTGGCATCATTGAATCGAATGAGGTAAATGATAAATTCGGACTTCAACTAGGTATAACGAGTACACATGCTGCGTTGGAAAATGGAGGAGTTACAGATACCTTTTCTTATTATTATTATGAGTACGGTTAATCTTGTCCTTCGTGCGTTCCTTACATATATCGAAGGAAGCTCAGCCTGAAGGCTCGTTGAAGATAGATATCCGTTGAAAAGCTCTTCTACTATGTCGAGTTGTTACGCCACAGAACGATAATCTCTCGATCCATGTGCTTGTATAGAATTAGGTTGCCACTCTGTCTAGCCACATAACCTACTTAACTGCTCTGAATTAATTGTACTATTCCTGCTCTAACGAAAAGTTACAGGTTGAAAATCATCGTTGGCAAAATAAGTCCACAAAGGCAAAGGTATAAACCGCACTGGGTTACCACAGGATTCTTGTTTCATGTTAAATGCTATTGAAAAGGTCATTGTACATAACTGATATAGGTTGGCTTTCAACAAAAGCTAACTAGGGGTAAAGTCGATTAACTGTACCTTAAAAGTTTCAGAACGGAACTATTATTATATTATGGTTATTTGTAATGTATTTTCAACTTAAACTTCGGTTGATGATTTGTATCAGTCAAGCCTACCGTTTTGTTTAGTGAAACGCTCCTGAATTGTACGCGATTCGTAGTAGGTGTAATGTGGTACCCGATCTGACTCCGATCTAAAGGTGCAACGCATTTCCAATGTGCTGCAGCTGAAATCGGACCACGTCTACAAAGGCTCAGCTTATTTGTACCGGGGCACGTCAACACGATCTAGATATTATCGATAATATGTTATCCTTCGAGGAACCTACGCCGTGTGATTTACCTGTTTCCAGAAGATAATTATGTAAATATTCATCGATAAATTCATCCCTACCTAGTGAAGCTTTTTCTACTTCAATGCACCGCAACTGATTATGCTCATCGAGTCAAGTTCTGTTGACAACTGCTATTTAAGCAATATAAGCTTACGGCGGATTGCAGATTTTAGCGGCGGGCAGGCCACATTAAAATGCAGCAGAAGGTCCTGTGCTTTATAGAACGCAAGATAAACATGGCCCGAGCACTTAAGGTAAAACGTTAATTATAACGTGCCCCTTAACGCTGTGTTTTAACGGTAAGGACAGACATGTTTGAAATGCTGCTTGGTTAGTTTTCTTGAAGCAAATTGCATATAGCAGATTCCCTTCAAACGTTAAGCCTTCGCCCAGCTTCTAACGATTCGCTGTTTTATCCGAAGCTTTTTAAAAAAAAATTCAGTTGGTGCATTTTTGATCACTTGTAGAAATAACTTATGTATATAAGTAATTTTAACTTTTTATTTTCTTCATAAGTTCGTAATACAGCAGATTTCTACAGCAGCATCTAAACATCACGAGCGTTATCGATTGGTTATTCTTTGAGTTTTAAGAATTATTGAACAAACAAATTTCAATGTGTTTCAGCTAAATGTTAGCTTGTTTATCCTTGCCCGAACACCAACCGCCGCATAAATTTCCCAGAGGACATTTACGACGACGAGTCGACGGCTGCGATGCTCCGGGATGAGGTACGATTTGACTCTTTCCCTCAACATATATATTCATACATATACTTTGTTATGTGCCTACATTAGATCGGCATCGAAAGTCATTAGTTATCAAGGCGGGACCATTGGTTGTTCCTTGAGAACTGATTGTTTTTGCTAATTATCCCTGGCAGAAATTCTAAGCTACCGCGGCCTTTAGCCTTGCAATCATCAGCACCAGGATCGCTCCCCGTTATCATCACCATCAACGTCACTCAGTAATCTACCAGCGCCAATGGTGAGCAGCTTGTCTAAGGTAGCCAACTCATGCTGAACGTATATCCGGTATTCTTTCGTTTGACTTTTTATGGGACATCTTTTTCTTTGGTCATCATTGAACAGACGGAGAGGCTCGCCATGATTATCGCCGGCATCAGCTCCTCCGGCAGCAGCCACGACGGCTACGATATTTGAAAGGTTCTCAAACCGAATGACAGTTGGCGAAGCGACCAACAAATGAAGGTCGTTTGCGGTAGAAATAATTTCGCCGGCGCTGCTTCACCGCGACTGTACAATACTTAAAGAAAACGAAATCCTAAATGTCTTACTGCGACGATCCACTGCTCATCATTAGTGTGCTACAGTAGACGCTGTGTTATTAACTGTGAGGTTACGAGGGCAACGTTGCCCCTATAGATAGAAAAAGAGACTTGGCTGTATAGTGATTATCATAATTGGTAATGTACGCGCCCAGCGGATAGTGGTGTGATGAAAGGCATAAAGTTGCTTCTTCTCCAATAGAACTTCTTTTCGTTGTTATCCGATGGTCGAACACTGAGTTTTTAGCCACTTCACGCCGACGATAAACTTCGGACTTTGGAACGGTCCAATCTAAAGCGCAGTTAACGGTTCAGTGGCTGCTCGAAGGGGAGATGTTGGCATCACGGACACGCACTGAGGCAAAATTCCATGCACCCCCGTAGATCGACATTGTGGATCGGCAATCTAATGAACTGAAAGGAGACAAAGCAATGGAAAGAAGTGTCTTTTTTCCTTCATCTCTTGAAGGTCGGCTTTTCGATTATTATTCAGTAGCGGATCTATCGTGGGATCACGACCGTTTCGTGTAGTCGAGTGGAAAAGCCCACGGGATGGAGTGGGCGGCAGCGTCGAAGACTTCTGAAGGATTTCGCTTCAAATCTGCTTTGGTACACGCAAATTGACGCGGTCCTATTCGTTAACAAATATAAAAGCCACTGTTGCTGTATTTCGTGTCTGTGGCTATTTGTTGTATAGTTCATCGACAGCTGAACTTCATGGATACAAATGCTAAGTTTTCTTAGTGAATACGTAAATAAATATGTAAAAGTATTGATTTTAATACCTAATCTGCTGCTAATTATAGACGAGTGCAGCGAGTTTTCTAAAATGATACTTTTTAGATAAATTATCGATAGTCATTATACTATTACAGCCAAGATAAAGGGTAATAATTGAGTTAACCAAGCGAAATTTTAGCTCCTCGTGAGCACATTTACATCATAGACCTTTTACGAAGTTCGTAATCTGTATGATCTTCAACGATAAACGTTGTTATAACATTATTTTTCAACCAGCCGCTTCAGTTTCAATGGACTACTATTCCAATGGCCAAATCGTTTATCGTTGTCCAATTTATCTGCGCAAGTGTCATGATTGACTTTATACTAACAGGTCACGATTTACTAATAGTGATTTTCGCATATGTAGGCGCCGTAACGCTTGAACGGGATGCAGTGGCGACTTTGGCCTGCTCGTTCGCCAGAAACAGTCTTAATAAGTCGAGGCCTTGAGAATGCTTAACCCATCAGCCGACCTATTCGAGTTAGGCAAGCCCTTCGGACAGAAAATATTGACTGAATAAATGGCCGAACTTTTGCCTCGAATTGTACCGCCAATCAACATTGCTTTAGACGGCTGGATACTTCCAATCATGTGTTTTGTTCGTTTTCGAACCTACATCGCCTTATCGGGTTCAGTAGGGAAACACGTTACCACTGTACCACCACGGAGTAAAGAGCACGATTTTATCGATCTGTAGTCGTGTTGGACCGCCTAGGGAAATAAGCAGATCATTGGCTAGCTAAAGCTCAGTTTTGATCAGGTAAGCCACGCATTGCGACGAGAGCTCGCATCAAGATAGCGAGCCCGCTCTGGCAAGCACTCGTCTTGCGCCCCCACAGAAGCCACGATCATAACTGGAATGATTAGCAAGACGGAAGCGGAAAGAGACGCGTTGCGATACAGGACACGGAAAGCTGTAGGATGGAAATATGCCACACAATGACCGGATCGGAAACTCTATAAACGAAATGGAAAATATGACTTGGTAGAGATTAACTGCAATATCGACACGGGGCGGTTTAGGTTCGAAACCGGGTGTAAACACGCTTCGTTCTATGCTCGTAGAGGCCAGCCGTCTAAAGCAGTGATTAACGGCAACACTGCCTGTAAAAACTCGAAGCATCTATAGAAAATTATTCTGTAGAAAACTGATTTGTGCCAGGCAACATGCAGAATTAAAGACTTTAGAGCTAGAGACTAGCCATATGTGTTTACATTCAGGAACAGTTTATTGATCCCCGCTACCATGCTAGTACCGTTAGAGACAGCTGGTTTATAATGGTGTTCAGCATCTAGTCCAGTTGCCTGTCTGCGCTAACGACGAAAAACGAGGCAAAAAATAAACCTAATATCGATATTCGTGTAGAATGCTCACTGCGTCGTTCGATAGCGGTAGAGGAATTGCATCAGCGACCAAGCAAGCGCTATAGTTATAATGCGTGTAATGTAATAATGAAAAATCGCGCTATACCAGTGATATTAGCGTTTAAAATATTAAGTTCAACGCGTTCCCGTTGCCCTGAACCAATTGCTTCATCCCTTTCTCTCGGTCTCCCTGTCTGCCCGCACCGCGCGCTATATCGAAGACATCCCACAATGACTTTGCCCGACGGCTTTATAGAGGAAGCAAGCTTCTACGATATCAATCGTACACCTAACACTAAGGGTATGACAACGGGAAAGAATAGACAAAAGCATTTTGTTTCGAGAAACGGAATCTACTACGAGGTTGAAAACATCTTGTCAGTCAGTTCAACACCGCTACCACTATCGACCCGGGACCACTAGCCAGTGTGACCGATCGCTCCGCTGATGGCATCTGCAAGTGACGAATCATTGTAACCAAATGGATAAGCAACGGTTCTACGAGAGAGCTGCCTTCGAAGAATCCGCATGCTGAATGGGAAACGATTTGTTATTTTCAATAGTGCTGCATTTTCATTGACCTTCTCTATTGTAGGATCCCAATTCAGTGTCCCCTACACTGATAATGCGAATTCTGTCACGCTCTATCCAATACGTGCATGCGAATGAATGCCCGCGTAGCTACTGATACGTATATCCGTGTAGGGACGTGACGGTAACATTGACGGTGACAGCGTGTCTACGTTCAGACTGAACCACGCCTATCTAATTGATAATCTTACTCGACAGAAGCGAATGGGTTTAAAACTATTAGCCATAAAACTTAGCTATTTGACGCCAGATGCACAGTGGTACCAAATTCTTGCTCTCTAAATCGGACTGACGAAGGGGAGTGCGAGGTGATTGTCATATTTGGTGAGGTCCGTGATGGCAGCCACTCGTCGGAATTGAGCACGAGTCACGCAACGATAATAATATAATACTTCTACGTAACATAGGGATGAAAGCACGTTATCGGAACAAGAATGATGACTTTGAATCCTATATTAAATGAATACAATGAATGTCGAAAATACGTAAAACGTTAATTTCTTTACGTATATGTATAGATATTTATACTGTGAATAAACACAGAAGCTTACGTGCGTAATATCTGTTGCTAGACTACGATGACCGAGTCCCATGCCAATACCCATAGCGTAAGTACGCAAATACTGTGCATTAATAGTGTTGTTGCGTATATATAATAGGACACGGGATCTGTTTATCGCGTCGAATGGAAGTAAATAAGCTACAGCGCTCCGACGACGCTTGGTCGAGCCACGCCATAGAACATGGCCAAATAGTCTATGTAGCATCGATTCACTATTCACATTCGCAGCTGTATATATCACTTTCAGGTATCTTTAAGAAATAATATATATATATATATATATATATGTATAATAAACACGAGATTTCCTTACAATTTTGCCGCAGACGCAGACAGAATCGACCGGCTTAATTTTGTATAACATCTGAGCCATCCTTACACCGTCACGATGGGTTATCACGGCTTGCCACGGTGTCGATATTGATATTCGTGTAAATGTGCAGTTCTTCAATGGCAAAAAATAGTAATGTCAAGAGTTTAAATAGTTGCCCCACCGCACGCGATGACCGGCTGCTTTTCGCCCCCTAGTATAGCCATAGCGCTGACGATAGGCACATAACCTTTTGAACAGATCAAATCCTATCTGGATAATTGGCGTGTTTTTAGGTTAGGTTCGCCTATGCGTATGTGCAAATCACGCTGGTATTCTGAATGACGGCCGTAAATGCCGTTAGTTGCTGGCTCGATTGTCAATCAAACATTCTGCTGTTGGGCTACTGGTAGACAGATGAGGCTCAGCCAACAATTTTTGTGAGCTTATCTCAAATCAGGATCAATTTTACGATTATCCGCTAACCGTTAACGACGCTGGTAGCTTCGCCGTCTTGCCGTCGTTGCTACCTTAGAAAATTACACCGCGATCTGGGTTCGGGTGGGTCGACAACAATATCAAACGGAACCTTGCGTTTATCGCCAGGTTTATGGCGGAGACAACTAAAGTAGACACAACACAAGTACGAGCGCAAATTCAAATTCAAAATCTGCCAGCCAAAAATGCATAACGGGTCCTACTTTTGTTCCCCGTTTTCTTTCGATAGTACGCTGCGATGGTTAGAGATGAAGGCATTTCGTCACAGGAGGAGGAGGAGGAGGAGGAGGAGCTACGTGGGGTATACGTATCGCTACGATGACACTCAATGGAAACGACGAATCAAACGTCCAAATCGTGGGATAACTTCTGCCGGATCTGCCACGTTGGAAAAATTTAATTGCGATTTTTTTCCTACGAGCCTTACGTTGGAACGGATCGTGAACTCAGAGTCGGTGCTAGATTATTATGGCCCGATTCGTGTCTGTAGCTATCCGTGTTCGACTTCGACAAGGAAATTCACCGTACTTTTAGGAAATTACGTCGTCCATAGCTTTGACGATTCCCTTGTCGATAAAATGGAAGTTATATTTAACTGAACCGGCCAGTTTAGACTATAACGGTTATATGATATAAGCATGGTACATTATGGATTTCCCACTCCAGAATGCCGAACACCCAGTGACAGCCAGAGCGAACCTGGCCGACGTACCGTAATGGCTTGCTTAATCTTTCACTTACGAATATATATATGATGTCTACTTGTATAACAACCGTTTTAATACTCGCTCTAGGAATACCAACGCGAAAAAGTTCGGCCCGTTTCGTGTCGACGCATAAGTGCGGCCGCTATCCGTAATTGCCATAGCGTGTTAACGAATGGCCAAATAGTATTTTTGTACAGAGGTACCGATATGGGCCTACAAACAAATGCGCGCTTTTCGGTCTGTGCTTGCTTTACTAAAAGTAGCTGGTTGACGACGAATATACAGTGTATCTGAGAAATCAATGTGATATTTTTGTTACTTTGCTCAACGTAATTATTCTTTATGTGTTTTTCTCCGTTTAGCTAGAACGTTGCTGGGGGCTTCCAATCTTCGAGAGCATCAGGCCGGTGTGCAATACGCTGTGATTAGTATCCGGTCGCCTTTTACGGATGCCGCTTCCGAATGTCAAATGCAGTCGCATAAATATAGAATGCTATTATAGCGGACCACATTTCAAACTGTACACGACTGATGAGATATTGAACAAAAACGTTATCGTTCTCTTTTTTTTATTCAACTGATAACCATTAGTCGGCCACGCGAAAGCCGAAAGGGGGAAAGGTACGCGTTATGTTATTACATATATATTACGTAAACAAAATAAAAATACAGTGGCGAAACAATATATATATATATATATATATTGGTTGGATAGCGTGAGTTCATACGCGACAACGGTACTTTTTGCTTATCTCTTTTTGAATCTATTCAATTTCATAAGTATTCAGAAGCAGGGCTAAAATTTTAAGTACTTTAGTCGAAAAAACGATTCTTGTTACCGTTACACCGTTTAATTACGTATTCAGTTAGTTTGCTCACGAAGTTTTCGATGTCCCAGCGTACGCCACACGGCAGGCGCACAGAGAATGTATAATCGAAATTCAAATAAATTACATAGTATTTTGGTAATATATGATCGCATGTACTTCGTAGGATTTCCTTCTCGAAAGGACGATTAGCGTGAGAACGTTCATGTCAAAGTTGAGCAATGAACGGCCAGCTAGCTCATTCCGGGACCAACTGCAGCAAAACTTAGCATCAACGTATTGGCGCAGATCTCGCTCGCAGTCCTCGCCGAGTTCCGTAAGAAATGTGCTATGAATTACTGTACTATGAGCAAGTCTAGTCAATGAAGTAAGAATGGCTTTCTTCTCCCCGATAGTCTAATGTATATTTGTTCGTTCAATTTTTAAAGTTGCGATCGGTACCCGACATGTCGTGGCGAGGAAACGTAAGTGAGAAGATAATCGTATGGAAAACTCGCTGAGTCCTATGCTGATTAAATCAATTCTGTCTGACTCAACATACAGATCAAGGCACGTGTCTCGGCAAAGCGCGTGTGAAGCGCCATAGTTTCTTTAGAATCATCCTGAAGTAACTTCTATCTGTCAGCGTCCTTAAGCGATCTGGCGTTAGACAGAGGTAACAATGGTAGAGAAAAAGGACTAACGAAAAAAAGGTGCTGGTGTTTTTCAGTCGTGCAGATCGTATGATTTCGTATTTCAGATATGAGCGCCGATACAATCAAAACATATATACATATACATGTATATAAATTCCAGTTTGCGTTTTAAGGAACTGCCAAGTCAATATACATACGTTTTTGTTATAATTATTGGCTGACAAGCCATTTATGCTCCGTTTGGCCAAATCTCCCTATATTCGCGATATTTTGTTGTAGAGACAATGCAGTACGAGATCTAATGACACGCTAAGCGGAACTGAAAGAGAAAGTTCATAACAATAAGAGTAAAAATCACGATGGCCATAGAAGAAAGCCATTGTTTACTAGCTATATGGTAATGCAGTTTGCAAAAACGGGTCACAGTAAATCAACGATGGGGTATCTGTTAATTATTATTATCATTCTAAGCTAGGAGCATTATTTTTTATTGTATGTTCATGTCATGCTGCATGTGCACGATGGTTCGAATCGTGGCAAGATTTGCGTACTGATCGATGTGTCTTTACGCGCATTTAGGAATATGAAACCACACTGTTTTTTGAAACGGCCGAACGATGCTCTGCCGATCACAGTAATCAGTTTTTATCGGTCGGATTCGTGGAGTGAACATCGAGAATTGAGGAAAAGCTTAGACAGTTTGCTCGATGCATTGTTCAATGAATCAGTTAACTTCGATCGGTATTGGCTGACCAACATACTGTGTGCATTCACGATATACTAATGTGTGTCTTCAGTCCACGTCAATCTGTATCGAACAGTTATTCGAGAACATTGAGAGACAAACAGATCGCATCGATCTTCAGCCGTAAGCCAACGGCTTCTTCGCTCATATCGATTGCATGCTGACGCATTGAAAAGCGATGCTACTCATGAGCGATCATCGACACGAGTTAGCGAGTCCCGATTGATTTCATTTATCTACTCCGTTCGACGTAGACATACACCGTTTCCATGCTCTGCTGATCTTCATCTTATGAGTTATTAAATGATAGTTATATGTGAATGCCCTAACTGAAACTCTTCGAAAGAGAGGACAATTTAGCTTTTTTTTCGAGCAGTTGATGGTCCACTGTACAGCTTTCAGGCTGATTTGCGACTCTGTGGCTGATACCATCATATTCTCGTAAACTGCAACATATCTCGCTAAAATAATTAAAGTAACCATAACTGGGTACATAGGTGATAACTAGGGAAGCCGACCAGTTATAATAATTATAGTCATAAATCTATATCCATATTATTGAAAGACGAATTATCAATAATAATACTAATAATAGTATGAGTACAATGTGACCCCTCGATATCTTTCATCTTAGGTAGATCACGTACTAAGAAATATTCCCGGAGAAGAACAACGCAATGAACGCTGCTTCGAGCTACAAAGTACCTCTCCTTTTCGGCGTTGATAGTTAGGGTCTTAGAAGGATTAGTTAGGAGCTTCAGATCGGTGGCGTCTTAATCTTCACGCGGTACATCAATTATAGGTCCTTCTGTTTTCAACTGAACTGGCATCCGCTACTGCCGTCAACAATACCTTCGACCGATAAGTTTTTCCGACTACAAAATTGTGTATGCGCACGCCCAGTTTCGAAGCTAGAGTAACCCACGTGTAATACAAACCCATTTTGTATCCTCAAGGGGGTTGGGTGCTGCATCGTACGTGAATTAAATAACTTAATGGGGATTAGACAGTGTTGCTGAAGATGAAACTTGGCTTTTTTTCGTTTTGATTTTTTGCGAAGTGAATACGTGATATTCCTGCACGAAGTTGCACACATCAGCACGAGTCGACACAAGCAACGTCTGGCACTATCGGCTTTTATTCTTCATCTTGTAATCGAATAAGTATAATTCAAAATAGAAAAAAAGATACATTATGCATAGCCCATGTCACGCTGGCAGTTAAATTTAGGAATTAGAGTGGGCAAAACCGTAAATATTTTGTAGACTGCACGGCTACATGTCTGTCGCACGTCGCTGTGCTGAGCGGTAACAGGCTGATGAACACTACTCAAGCCTAAGCGGATAAAGCGGCCCTATACGTTTTAACGGCATCGTTTCACATCACGCACAACTGTCTATGTGCTGCTTACGGCTGTTGTTCCATACAGAACATTAGCATCTGCACCGAATACTTCTGTGCGGACTTGAGGTACCGTGCAATGTAACGTCTGACCGTTTGTCGTGCATGCACACTACGTAGCATCATGAATATCGCTACAGATTACAACGGAGAGGTGAAATGAACATATGAACACTGGATGCTGATTTATCTGTTGTTGCTAGATATAAAACATAGAAATGACCAGAAAGACTTTTTCATTTTGTATATATTTTGCTTTATTCGACCAACAAAGCCTCAGAGTGGACAGATAACGGCATGATGGGTTCGTATTAAGAATAATAACGTGTGATTATACAACAGCAACAACCACCGCGATCTGAAGTTTTTTTTACTGCTCTTCCTAATATAGGCTCGAATTCATAAATGAATTCTACTATTATTATAATTATCAATATTGAATTAAGGCACGAGATTTCGTTACATCGGACATGCATACTAAATCTGTGATTGTCTTTTGGGTGCGGCAGACACTAGCCATAGAATATCTATAAATTTAGGATATGCATTCGAGTGAGGCTCCCGTAAAGGTAAATACTTGTGACAGAAAATTTAAAAAATAATATAACATTAAATATGTCAGCTTTATTTAGTAAATGGTTCGAATGCCATGTTCATACATCACAACGCGTAGGTGCGTTATAATATTGATTGCATTACGTATTCAGGTTGTTCTGCAAGAATTGACGGCTAATATTAATCTATTGCGCGCTAACACGTTTCATCGTTGGTCAAATTAATACTCTAAAAAAACATAGATCTATGGGCAAACAACGTAACTCAACGCAATAACACCTCGCCTCGGCCTCGTCAGACGCCGGATGATGCAGTCAGCAGATGTACATCATACAATAAGTAATAATAATAACATAAGGTCAGAACCGCAGCTCATTTTCACTTCGATGTACGAAACGTTTTTGTTGGTAACGCGATATTGCGCAGCCACCGCATCAATATTGCCAGTTTATCCATTTCGTTCAGTGTATCGCAGTATTTCAGGCAGGCCATGCCAATAGAGACAAATGAGCCACCTACTTTAGCTTACCTTTTACAATGAATAACTCATCGACCAGACCCAAAGCCTATTGCAGTGTGTCTTTATCAAAAGAATTACTCAAACTTCGTTTCGATATTCAGTATACCATAATTGTTGACGATTTGGTTAGGATTGTACACAGAACAATTCAGGCTTGTATTATGCACTGTTGTTGGAAATATAAATAGCAGTTATAATGATATTTATAATAGTATCCCTATAACATACGGACCTTCTACGCGTTTGTTTAGACGATATCGACAAGACCAAAAAAAAAAACGTTGGGGCACTGAGCATGACCCGAACTCTCGAAATTACTCTTGACTCACTGGGTTAAACATCAGTACCCGAAGCAGACGAGCCTCGCTTACTTTACAACGTTACATACTATAATAAGCCTACATGAACATTATCGCTGTGTGTTAGTGGGCCGCAAGGCAAACGTGGACCAAAAGCTGGCAAGGGCGGCTAATTAGAGTATCGCTAAATGCCATATTTACTATGTAACCCGGCTTTAGGTCACCAAGGTAAAATTTTATTCGTAGGAATCCCAAATCAATGAAATTGAAACTAAACAACTCTTTATCTTGTCTTTTAGATTTGCTGTCAGGTATCAAATAATTGATAAGTTTGGTGACCTGCCTAAGTAATAGATTTAAATTTCTTCAAAATCAAAACCAGGCTGACATTATTATGTTGTTCTGATTGTAGCTTCTAAATCTTTTTTACCGCGACGTACGAACGCTTTTGTTTAGCCACTCTAACCCTAGGCAACTATTGTAATAACGTTTTAACTCAGAAGTATATCTCATATATTCTTAGCTTTATGAGATTAGGACAGATAATTTCAGGATGCGATCGAGGGTACTTTTTATCCTTGTATAATACCCAACTGTTATGAAAGAAATTATCGCAACGAACAGTGTTGCTGAGTGTATTTTTATTGCATACGTGTACATTGTACACAAAAATTACAAGCACATTTAGAACATTCAGCCAACGCATAGCACGTAGAGCAAGTCCCTAGCCTGATTAAAGCCGCATTTGTTTACGTTAGTAAAAGCTGCCTCCGCTCGATCTTGATAATTTTAATTATTTCTTAATTATAAATTTAACTATGTAATATATCGTGAATGTGCTTAACCAAACGAACAATTTCATTTCAAAAACATCCCTGGCGGGAATCGAACCCGCGGCCTTTGGATTAGAAGTCCAACGCGCTATCCACTGCGCTACAGGGACATGGTGTATAGACTCGATGTAGGAAAGATGTTATCCAATAAAGTAACCGTCTGGAATTTCCAAGCTCGCCACTGAAGCATATTTCAACCAATGCTTTAAACTGACTCCAACCTAACGTTGAAAATGACAAAAAATATCTATCGTAAAGTAGATTACCTCACTTCAGAAGACTATTTTGAGGTGTGATGTTACGAATAAAAAATTATATGACAGTGTTTATAAATTTACATGACAAACTTTTATCGTCTTGTTTAATAAAATCTATGACTTATAACCGGCTATGTTCCAATGGGGCTGTGTGCATGACATAGCATATTATTGCCCCGTAATGGGTCAGTCGGACCACATTTGCGTACCATATTTAAATATGCATGAGGTGGTTTAGGTTGAACAGCGTGCGGAGATACGATTGCTTGCACTGCTAAGACCCACAAAAGGCCAAATAACTTAACTAACTATAAGTGAAATAAAGATTGGCTTTAATGCCCTGAGTTGACACGCTAGCGCATTTGGATTTGGTACGTCTTTACCAAGAACCTGCGATAGCACACGTTAGCATTTTCAGACGACACTTGCTTAAATAGCATGGATTACTTTTTTTTTGTAGAAATCAAAGGCTTATTTTTGCTGAGGCAGTATTGTTAAATTGTTTGACGTAAAATTTTTTATTAAAAATCCTACGCAGAAAAGCACAGTTTTCGTGAATATTTTTTTTTTGTCACAGCGCCCGACGACATTTACACCACGCAATGTAATTACAATGAATAACTTGATTCATCCGCAGTAACTCCTGTCCTGAAAATGTGTAAAACCGACCCCTACGTCAAATTTTCGGCCATTAATTTGTCTCTAACTATATTAGGTGAAACCTTGTTGGGCAAAAATAAACCTTAAAGTCTCTAAAAAATCAACTAGAATTTATGCAATGAGCCACGTGCCTTGAGGATCGAGAATACGGTAGTGTATTTCCACAAGCAGCGCATGCGTTATTTCTGCACCGTGAAACAGCTCGCCAACCTTTCGGCTTTTTTTTTTGTATGCCTGCGTAAAATCCTTTCTAATTAGATCGAGTGAAAAATTCTCGTTGCAGCTGACAGATAGCGCTAGCTATATTCCCAAGATGGTTACTTTGACCGCTGAATGTCGCTACCTTTCGATTATGATACGTTAGTTTCTGCACTACAGAAATATATCCAAAGTATTAATGAAACAGAGATATTCAATAAAAAAGGAACGCTTTGTCGCAATTTCGTAAACGACCAAAGGGGAAGCCTCCCTTGGTCGCCTCCCTCAGGACAGGTTAAGGCGACTTTGATTGAATATATATTCTTGAATACAAAAACGAAGTGCGTCTTCTTTGTGTTATCTAAAACGCCATCATCGCTCCCGCTCCACCTTTGTTTGCATGTAGCCGACATTGAGTTTATTCTGGTATAGTAATTAGCGTAATTTGATTGGTATCTTCCCTAAACAAGAAGCGGGATTGGATACGACCCAGTGATTTCCGTGGGCCGGACCCGTATGTGCGGCAAATAGCTGACTTCCCCTGCTGGAAAAGAGTTATGTTACTGCAGCTACGGCTTGCATGATTTCTTAATCGATTACTAGAACTCAGCCTGCAGTAACAAGACATAGCATTTGATGATTCGCCTTTGCTTACATGTACATACTTCGGTATCCTCTAAACGGCACTTATCCAACCTCTCCAGGTTGGATTTCAAACAAGATAAAGGGCCGAATGAAGCAAATTCTATGGAACCAGTTTGGATTAAATGTAAAGGAACAAATAGATGAATGCTGAAAAATGATAAATAAAGAAAAAAAAACAGAATTAGAACCATACGTAAGCGATCCTGTTTTCAGTTGCCTCTACACCATCTTATAGTCGTATTACACCTTTGCACCGAAAAATGCTATAGCATCAGTATTTTGAATAGTGATAAATAATACTTTTCTTATGTCCTGTCAAACGTTATTAAGATTAGGCCTGAGGCCTGTGACTCAGAGGAAAGACAACATGTTATCTTAAAGAACTGAAAAAGGTGCTTGTAGGTTCCCAGTTTTTCTGGTCTAATGCACTATGCTAATTCTGCTAATTAGTAGCTCGATGAGGCAAAAATTATAAACGAGATAATATTATCACCATCGCTATCAGTTCGGTTTATCATGTTCCATTGAACTAGCATAATTGTAAAGCAGCTAAATAGCATACAGCATTCAGCAAAACGGACGATGCACAATCATGTATCAGCTAATTTCCTCGTATGTACACGAGGGTAGTCCCTACCAGTTAATGGAAATCAGAAATGTATGGTTTCATGAGCTGTTCTTCAATCTGATTCATCCTGATGATAACAGCCGAATGCTGGTGTCTACGTGCCCATCAGCACGTCCCTATTTTCATCGTTCGTCAATCTACCGTTTAGATTAGCCACTTACGAGATCTGGCGGCAGTAGGAGGATCGTTTCGACGATTCGTTTCTCATGTATTACGCTCTCAACATAGAAGCAGGTGTCAGCTGTGCTTATGAAAAGCAAAGACGAGATATTCAAGTACCATGACAACTAATGGAAAGGATCTGAAATATCACTCATTTGTTTTTTGATCTGACACTAATTAAATTTGGGCTTGTAGGACATTTAGGTCTTTCTAGGTCAGAGCTATAGGAGATGCATGCTGACGACGTTTCAGAAAGACCGAGCATTTTATTAAGCTATTGTGATATGAACGGTGTACTGGGGAGGCTATTTATAAAATGGCGTAATAAGTAAAACACTTTATTGGAAGTGTACTACGATCAGCTAGATATGATATCATGATGCTCTTTTTTACTATCTAAAGGCCGGTTCGTAGGGTGCTTCTTTTCTTATGTTAAAATTAATGCTATATTCATATAGTGCGATCATTTGTTTATAAACACAAATTAGCTACAAGTAGTTTAAAACGGTTGGGTTAAATTTTTTTACACCGATCTCAAATAATCAATCTATGTAATATTGGTTATGATATTAATTCTCTTTGTGTAGTTCCACCTAAAAGGCAATTATGTTAATAAGAGTGTAGTACAGTGTACAATTCATTGCTTGTTCTTAGCATTTCAACGGTTTGAACGCTTTGTTTCGCACGCGTTCCAGAGCTAACGTCAATTTTCTATTGAACTTGTTTTCCAAGATCGTTTTCTAGCTTATCTCAAATAAAATATACAGAAAATAATCAAGTAAAGGCTTTGTTCAGTTCACTTTTGACCGATATGCTTGCGATATATGTTAGTTAAAAGAAGACATTGAACAGATGAAGCAAATAAATGTGTCAACCATTTATCGCATTTTGCTCTCCAGAATAAAATTAGAGACATGTTATAAGAGTCATCCTCAAGCGATTATATGGGTCGCAGGTACTTGTGTCATGTTCCTAATGCATTCGATCGACGAACTGTTCGCCTTGAAGGAAGTGTCATTATCGAGTCACTAACAATTCGCATATTCCGTACAGCAGATTCTTGCCGATATGGTAGATCTAATCGACCTGTTTCTATTTACTAATCAGATGTCCAACAGACGTGAGTCAGCATAGTATTTTAAGCACTGTAGTACAGAGATATCGATTTCATTGTACTATATTTTATACCACTAATATGCTATATCACACGATACGCCTGAGATTGCTATTAGGACCCGCTGTTATCGTAGTTTTGATTATATAATCGTCGTCACGATTTACCCAAATTATCTGCCCGTCATTATCTGCCGACGTTAACGGGAGACTTCCCAAATCACTGCTTGCCGTGACAGCCGTTCTCGTCAGGGTGAGCAATAGTTCATTGTATGATTCACGGCCGTATGGACGTCACACGGTCGGGGTGTGGTATGCAAATAACAGTCCTGTTCCGTCGTTTTTCTGGTTTTTTCTATGCCATCGGGCACTACGGAGCAGAAACAGAGCAAGCTATGATGATTAAGTGATGCGTTCATTGACTTTTTGTGTGTACATTTGAGAATAGCTGCAGAAGGCCCGTTTTCATTCGTTAAGTGAATAAAGTGCATTTATTTCACGGAAGATACCATTGCATTAATGCGAAGCGCGTCGGGTTTGAGTAAGTGGTACATCGAAGTACTTAGAGAGAATTGAATAAGACGAAATGTCGAAGTATAGTTTTAATATCATTTTGTCACCATCATAACCTTCGGAAGACCTCTTGAAATTTCTTTACTGAAGGGACTTGATGTTCATTTCAGAAGATGTAAAGTTTACAGAAAGAAAAAAAAAAACTATGCATTAGTAAAATCAAATATTTATCTATTATTTTAATGAAAAAAATCATAGAGGATTCTAAAAATATATGATATTCCTTGTAGCCAAACATCCAAAATGGAAATCCTACACCGATATGCTAGGACATTTTGTAAATTTTAAGCTACTTACTTCTAACATAAAGCAAATAGATTCACCAAAGCGCTTAATTTTACCTATATTTTGCTAAAAACGTGAATACAACTTCTCTGTGTACCTTGGCGTAATCATTAACGACGCATGAATATTCCGCCATATCTGCTACAAATTTCGTATTACGTGTGTCGTATCAAACATTGTAACACGCCGCTCAAGCTAATATTGCTAGCACAGCTAATTAGACATTGCCGCTATGCTATTTATATCATTCATTACATATTTTGACCACAGTTACCATTTCGCCGATAACATCTTTAATCCAAAATACAGATTCAGTTTATTCTACGAGATACCTAGCTTACCAACCAGCTACGTTTAACATGGCGCTTTTATAACAGTTTCATTACAGCGGCCAACATTCATAATACGAGTGATACCACTGCTATACGTTTCATTGGATAGGTCCAAGTTCAAAGATTAATCTGAATAAACTAATTTCAACTCCGCTGTCTGAACAGGGTGATGCAACACAAGCCACCTACTTATCGCTACGCGTTAGTCTGTATTTATTTATTAAAATTTTAGATTTCCATTAGCTCCCGGCGCACATCCGACCTCTGGGGAGTATATATTCCCGACTCATTATCATTCGCTGTTTTTATTGAAATCCTCATTATCCTCAATGTATAGTACATGCGCAACAAAAGAAGTCGGCCGGTTTTTAATGATTGTCGAACCGCACAAAGCTAGCACTACCTGACTGTTACCACTTTTCCCGAGCCACCGTCGCCTCTTGGAGTGACCCGTGCGTAAGTTCGTCCACGGCAAATTGACATGATGTCTACGATTGGCTCGATGTTTGCGTGCCAGAGTTTTTCCGGTCCGTGCCAGTATGGTAAGAATGGAGAAGATAAGATTTTGTGCACTCGGTGCACGTTCGCCTGCCAATGTCTAACTGGTATCGTAGGCAACGGAAAACTGTCGGCGCTGCCTGGGGAGGTGAAGTTCGTGAAGACGGGTCGACAGACTGGAAGTGACGTAAACTAAAGAAACTACGCGTTTTTTATGCGTTAACACCAGTTTCTATCAACGCTCTCTCGTTCAACTGATTCTTCAAAGGGAGTAAAATGCTGGTAGCAATTACAATGGCACCGTCATGTTTTTGTGTGAATTTTTACACCCAACAGCTTCATTCATGCTTCAGGCATTTAACAGGGTGGGGCGCCGAAAAGAAGGCAGGGACGCGGATAGAATCGGAGAAGGTGAAGATTAATACGGATGTAATACTACTTCGTAGATATGAGCTACACAGTTTATGTTCGTTGTGTTTCGCCGATGAATAATGATTTAGAGACTCTGCTTTTGATATTTTCCTGTTAGTTCGGCTGATTCTTTTATTTGCTCTTTAAACAGATACGCTACAGATTAACTTATTGTGTCAACTGTGCATAAAAAAAAATCTAAGGCATCCTTATTGATATATTGAACAGATAAGTAGCCACTTTTCTTCATCTAATCAGTGTTTTCAGCAAAAACCAACAGTTGAATATTTTATACAAAAATTGGTAGTAGAAAAAAAAAACAAAAAGATGTTTAACTACTACGTACTTTTGTACACGCTAACTGGAACTCGATGCAAATATGTACAGTAAAAACGGTAATAATAATTATTATTATTCTCCTATCTATTATTATTTTGAGTCTTCTAAAATAAAACATTTTCCAGCTTATGTATTTATCAAAATAAATGCCTTCTAGGGATAATAACAAAAATCTAAATGTGCTTTCTAAGTGACGAAGAAGTCCCTTAAAAAGGTCATTTTATCATTAACACGCGTCCTGTAAGCATCTGTGTGTGAAAAAACGTCATCATCACTTTTTCTAACTCCATTCTAAAAGCAATTGCCTAAAAGCGTTGCCGCCGTACTATCACTCATGATCTTGTACCATCAAATTTAACCTCAAAATGTGATTGCAGTATTCACCATGTTGTCTGGCAATGTTTCATCTGGCACTCACCAGGTGTCCGAATAAATGGAAAGTAACTCCTAGAGTTCATGTAGACAAGATAAGACAGGTTTTCACTTTCATCACGCACTATAACCCAGTCACTGGGCTATATTATATACAATCGTGCACTGGGACCCAGAGCACGAGCTACTTGAAAGCGTGAGTAGGGTCAAATAAGTGGAAAAGTAACAATATAGCGTAACTCATTCCCTCCAACGAAAAACTCCGAAAACACTGTTTTTCTTTTTGTCGACGTATAAAGATACACTATGTTGGCGATGCGCCCAAAACCACACTTATAGAATGCTTAATCTAAACTAGGACATTTTTTTCTAGGTGCTTCCAAGGCATGCTTTCTAACAAAATATTTCGCATGTGCTAACCGCGTTATTCGTGAGAATTATGCTTATTCAATACAAGCATCACAACCAATTTTTAGTAATAATTGTACGCCAAGCGATATTGGTAGATATACATTCATTAAATACGCTACAACGAAAGAATCCAATGGTTTAAAATTGTGGGTAATTATGCACGATTGACAATAATATAGATTGGCAATTTCGGACAAAAAAGGTGCCTTCTTATTTCAGTGGAAGTTTCCTTCCCCCACCACGTGCGAAGGGATTAAAATCTAGGTAATCTTCATTCAAATTGCGAAAACGAACTGTGCTATTATCCGCTATAGCAGGTTTGTTGTTTTGCTCTAAAAATAACAGGCTCTCTTCTAGCAGCCAGAATAGCGGATCAACGCATGCCGAATGCAGCGACAAACAGCCCGCCAAAGTTTGCGCGAAATATGAATTGATTACAATGAAATGTCAATTTTTCTGAAAAAATTAGAGAGCGATAGCATAATAAACACACCAACGACAAACTGGTATAGACATAAATTGTAATATAGTAATAGCTCTCTATATACGTTACGAATAAAGATCCTACAGTCATGCGTTTGCTTAGTTTGTTTCCTATGATCTAAATGTTTTTAAGATATACTTCAAATATTATTACACGACGTCACTAACAATGGTTGCACGGCTTTGATCATGGCTACCACGAAAGACAACTACGGAATGCATCATTGCCTCAGCTGCAAAGCGGATGCCAAGCGCGATCTAGCTTGATACGTGTAATACGAATGAAGCTTAATATAATAAATTTTCGGTATAATATCCTTCTTTGATTTTGTTAATGTTTTAACGGCAATCCAACGTTTGCCTGGTGCATGGTTCAATTTTGTGGTCGTCATTGACTGGTGTCGCCTGTAGATAACATAGCAAGGTAGGCAGACCGTCAATGCGACAACGGGTAACAGCTGGATGCCAAATCACATCCGTATAATGTATCAGTGCGCGTTATACAGGGTGTGAGAAAAGTCTACGAAGAAAAATGTAAGTATGAAAATGAAAAAATATAGTTTTCATATTAGAAAACAAAATAGATCTGCGGTTGGTATGGATGCTGTTGCAACTCAATCACAATTTTCTTTTTTGCAATTTTACAAAAGCCCAAAACTTCCCATTAATTGTCAACCTCTGCTTTTTTCCACTAGTCTATTTTCGTTTTGTCCTGTATAATACACGAGAATTTCAAGCAAATGCAACAGGTTATCTATTAATGCATTAATCCCAGCTCTGTATTCTTAGTTTTCCTATGGTCGCCAAAAAGAAAACTTGCGGAGCGTGAGCTCGCTGATAGCGGATATGGCGGACAAGTTCAGATGGCCACTTGACTCGATAGATACAATATACCGTAAAACATAGGCGTGAAAAGGTATGTGTTTTTATTAAAACAAAGATAAGAATCTTCATAAACTATTTGAAATAATCTAAGTCACTGAAAAGTCATTGGCGAAGATAGCCTTCTTGAGAATAGAAGTACGGCCTCGCTGAATTCTGTTTTAATTGGGGCAAAACTACGTAGAGCCCGAGAAGACCTTGTTTATATAACTTGGTACTGAATCCAACCAACTCCTGACCAACCCTATGTTGGTGTCAGTCTAAAACAACGCGTGAAGTAAACAGAGAAGATTTGAAATGGGCCTTACTGATGGTCTTACTATTCGTTTTTATTAAGATCCCATCGGAGCACAGAAATGCGCCTTCCACACCGTGGAAGTAATCAAATTACGTAATACAGAACATTGCGTGCCAGTATCAAAATGTGCCAGCAAAGCGGGTAACAGGAAAGATTAGAAACAACTAATATACCCAACGTATAAGTAAAAGTTGAAATAACGAAGACTCTTCCAGCAGAAGCAATCAATATGGGTAAGACAGCAAGAGGATGACTATTGAGCAATCGCGGTTCTATTATATAATCTTATCCGATTCATTCAAAATGACACACATTTGTCAAAGTCCTAATGCTCGTGTTGCGCACACTTACCTAAATAAAAGGAGTGATTAAAATCACCAGAGTCAACCGAACACGTACGATGTTCGGTATCAGAGACCTGTTTAATGGTCTTTTTCTATCTGATATGCTAAAAATGGACCGGGCCGTATCATTGCATGATAATGTTCACCAATTCCCCGCAGAAGACCCTAAATTAACATGATTGAGGAAAACGGGTACATTACGATCCTAATTAAAAGCTAGCTCACATCACTCTCCTACTATCTCTGCTTAAAAAGCGAACAGTGCCTTGTTTTTATATACTTTTTTTTTACAGTTCTCTCTCTGATAATGATTGTATTATTGATAATTAGTTAATACATAATCAATTAATGACTGACATCTAACAATGAAGATAAATGAATGTGCAATTGTATAAAAATGCACCTTGGGCACTTGGTGTGCATAGCTTTATCTATGCAGCTTACCCCTACAAAACAGTTGTTTTCTAGAAATTTCTATTGAACGAATCTTCTCTATGGACCAACGTTCATTTCGAATCATCATAACGTAAATCTTACCACGTGTTTTCGCCCAGTCGTGCGAAACTATTGTGTCAAACTATTTATAAGGAGAGTGCGTCTCACCAAACAAAAACATGTCTCTACAACAAGAACTTGCATAACCTTAATTCTAATAAAATTCAATATTCTGCAGTAATAAGCGAATCGTATTAAACAGACAAATGAACTGTGTCAGAATCCATTTATTGAACTGACTGACTGTTACATATCGATAAGTCGTCCCACAGTGTATATTATGTTTATGTTAGATAGCGGCATTTGTTATAAAGTTACTTTCAATTTCTGTTCAATTTTCTAGCTTATTGGAGAACGTTCTATGACTGAAAAAGTTACGAATAGAGTTACGAATTTACTAAAAAGAGGGCTATCAGGTGTTGGTCATGACACGGAAGGTCTTTCAACTAGAACAGACTGGCTCTTCTGATGACTTTCCTTCCTAAAATAGCCTAGGGCTTGAATTACTTTCATTGCGAAGGTATGCGCTTTAGCTAACCTCATGAAAATTTGTGCCTTCTTACCTTGGATAAATATTGTTTTAACTAATAACCTAAATTTCGCTCTACTATTTTTAGGTGTAGAAAATCGTGCTTACATATGAAGGATACCGACTGATCGGCATTCGGTAGAACGAAGCAGTTCTCGCCAGAGTAGCTTTCAAAAGCATTTAGATGCCAAGAACGTTTAGTTGTGAACGTTGCTTTTCTCTTCTTTCACACGCAATTAAATATTGTTTGTCACTGTTGATTTTACTCTAAGCTTGTTTTTCGAAAAATATAAAAGACACACATTCATCCTGCAGTTAATACAATGAATAGGATCGAATGCACAAGTAAAAGGAAATTATTCATGACAATAAGTTTATTATTATTAAAGATATTAAAGAAAGGCCCTGATATTTTTCATACCAAACGGTGTTAGACTGAGCTTGCTTTGACAGTGGCTCAAAAATTACTAATTGTGTTTCATCATTTTCCTCACGATTCTTCCCAGGTGCCTGCTGCTTATTTACCCAATGCCCTTCAGTCAATACCTATGGTACGTATTCTGTAGATGAGAATGGACTGTTTTTGGATTGACAACATAAGACGTATTTGAGAGCAGAATAGCGTCGGACCTAAGATCCTTTCATTTTCCTCGTAAAAATCAGTGCCCATTTAGGCGCTAAAAATAGCTCTCGCAAGCAGATATTCAATTTCCGTATTGGGTACAGAAAGGCTTTCAATACCACCTTTAATACGCAGATTTCGACAGGTAGGAACTTGCGAAAATAATGCGTCAGCCATTACAGGATTACTATAAGCCATGCATAAATCAATAATACGTACAACAGTAATCAACTAGGTCGAAGTGTTCAGGCTAGTGATCTCTTTTCCTGTTGGAGTTTCTTGCGGAAATTCTAGCGCGAGTGAATGTCGAAAGTCAAGCCTCACAAATAACATTTATCATTAAACTCTAATCAAACTTTTTGTAACGGGAAAAAGACCCGATGATGATAGAAGAAATGTTCCCATCACCAACACTAAAACTGAACTGATGAACTTTATCGTAGTTTTTCGATGAATTGTACGTTCGATTTCACCGCTGCAAAAGGGTCAGTAGCTGCTCAAATAGCGACTTGTACAAGCTTCTTTCATCTAGAACCGCACGAATACAAACTAAGCTAGTTTTGTTCGTCCAGCTGATTGTGGCGTATCTAACAAAAAGCCGAGCCTAGATCTAGTGTAGCGTCCAAATTGGACATGGTACTCTATGGTGTATGCTATAAAATCAATATTATCTATCACTATTAGCTATCTGCCTTTAGAGGAAATGAAAACGATAGCTTCACGGCAGTACTTTGTACCCAACGCAGCCGTTTTGGCCAATATCAGAACTTTTATTTTTTCTCTCGGGCATTCACTTATAAGATGACGGTTTCTGGCCGGTTAGTGAAGTTATACGGAGTAACGGTCCTATCACTTCTTGCGTTTGATATCATACCGAATCATTATAGTACATTCAAGGAAATGTAGATACGTCATAACTGGCTGTTTCTTCATATTATACTTAATTTCATCATTTAATTATAGTATGACAGTACGTCTTTTTTAAACGAAAAAAAAAGGCTCTCCTCGTATGGCAAGACGATGAGGCCTGGTTAGGCTCAAACTGATTTTTTTTCTTGTAAAATCCCTCTGTATACTGATATAGATCTCTCGCTCTTCGTCTTTTTGTATAGCTCTGTCTGTTGGTGCTTTTGTGAATTTAACACTGTCTCACTCGTCTTGCACTTGCTGTCATCTTAGTAAAATTTTTATATATATTCAATATCTTCTGGCCACATTCAGGTAGATAAAAGTAAATCATTACGTGAAGCCTATTTAACACATCAGTAAAGGCTAGGGCTAGTAGGCGAGTGGAATAAATATGTAAAAAATCGTGTCTCCGAGGAGCTGCTGATAGCCTGTATTCCAGCTGTCCACTTAATAGAAGTGAATCGATTTTTTTCCTATGAATTTACTTTAGTTTAGTGAGTACCCCTTGGCGATGATTAATTGTAAAATATAATACCACAGTGCCTATGCAATGTTCATTATCAAACCGCATTTCTCCACATATAGCTTCTTTTTAATTGAGCACTCCTTACACGAGCACACGTGTACCAATGAGACACAAAGACACAACGTTTGGCGAAACATATATTTTTATAGCATATTGACGTTACATCGTATTGGTGTGATCACGTTTTGTTAAAGTCGTACCGGTAATTTTTGTCTGTTGCTTAGTTTTTTTCGTGGCGGTCTTGTTCTGTTCCCCAGCAAATTGTCGTAAATATATTTCAGACCCCGCATCTATTTCAAATAATAGCTGAACGCGGTATCGATATAAACCACACATCTTATTAGAAGGCCCCCGTCTTCTGTGCAGTTAATGAAGCAGATGTCTGCCGTATTGCACATCTACATTGATTCATATTGATAATTAAAATAAACTGAACACCAGAGCTGCTATTAGCTTTGACCGGCAGGCTACCGCTCACGGTTATTTACCGATAGATGCCACATATATATGGGTTTAGTCCCCCCCAAGGTTTCGCTACTGTTCTCGCCACCGAAGAGGGTACCGCTGGACAAAAACCTGAGAAAACTATTAGATCGCACAAAATACTTTATGTATCTTTACGCGCGACAATGCCACCGATAACTTATGACTCTTCTGGTCAATTTCCAATATGAGTCAACCATATTGCATAATGGCGTACCCTACGATCGCTGGGGAGCAGACGCATGAGTTGAAGATAATGTGCGTATATCTCTCTCTTGCGTGAGCCTAATAACAGGGTCGGATCGAAGATGCAGATACAATGGATGCGCAGTGTATATGCTGGTGTTGATCTGACACAGTACTTACAGAGGACAGGCAGATTAATGATGCTTGTCTGCTTCATTGAACTAAGGGAAATAAAGCGAAAATATAGCTGATTTCAGGTAACGGAAATTTAGTCGAAGGAACGGTCAGGAGAGCAGGGGAGAATGAATCTGTCGCTGTCAGGGTATGAATGTAGTTGTTTCTGATTCGATTATGGTCCCGATGATGTGTACCAATATACAATAAGTTTGGGTATTATGGAATGTTGTTTGATCTAGATCGCTGGCTGATAGCTTTTAATCGCTCTGGGCGCTGGGTTAATAATTAACATGAACACACGATGAATGGATGATTGCTGGACAAATCAAGAAGGCCGAAAAATGGTTTGGCTTTCAGATTGGTGTGACTTTACTTTTGCAGTATATAGGAATGTACGACTCTGTATCCTGAATTAGGTATATAATTACATATATCGAGATTATCTAATGAGGTCGAGGATCAAATCCTGTCTTAGAATTCCGTCGACCACTGGCACTTGTGTTTTTTAACTACACGTTCTAGGAACTTAAAGGATGCTTCTCTGAGGTAAACGTACAAATAAAAAAGTTTTACACGCATCGCCATCGAAGGAGATAGGCTATGTATGTTCAAACGATGGCAGTTAACCTTTATGTCAGGTAGAAAGAGTAACGCCTTATCACGTGTCATGTAGCTGGCTATTCTGAGCTAATTTTTTCAGATAGTCTGCCAAACACCTCATCGATCGTGGCAAGAATAATCTAGATAAGGCCTGCTTATAGCTTTTATTAAATACAATATTTAATAAAGGCTTTACGCTTTAGTTAATTAAGGTATGTAAGCATGTATTATTGCTACTATAACAGGCGGTCTTTATCGATCTATTGCTATAGAAGGTATGGTATAATATCGTATTCGATTACCGACCTAATAACTGGTAGTGTCGCAACCTTGCAAGCGATATGTTATATTGAACACGAATAACAGTTCTTAGCCATTTGTGTTCAATATAACAATGTTACGGACAGACCGTATCGCGTCCTTTGTCTCATAATCATCGAAAACGCATTTAATAGTAATTCGATGTACACAAGAAACGAAAGCAGCGTTGACGCGTTATTGATTTCCGCTCTGGTCGTCACAGTTTCTCTGGTGATGATGCACTGGTACCGTGAAAGCTGTAAAATGAGAAAAATACCCGCGTTATTTCCAGGTATGTGCATGTACGCATCGATAGCTGTTTGCCTTCTATATTCAGCATTAGATAAAAATAAAGTTAAAATATATAATAAATATATAAGTTGTAAAGTTATAAAATATAATATATAACACAGGAGGTGAACTATTTCAACTGAAATGCTTCCGCTATACAAGGGTGCTAATATAATTATACATGTGACAATGTCTGATCAGAGAAAATGGTTAAATAGATTTTTGAAGGTTTATTGCTCGCAGGAATCTTGTCAGGCTGGCAAGTAGTAACAATTCTTACATTGTATTGAATTATTGAGCACTATTGTTGTAGATTTTTATTGCGTCGTACCCCGGTCCGTAATGATTGAACACATGTTACATATAAAAAAGGCAAAGTGGATACCGAGCTCCTTTCCTTAGCCCGAAAACGTTGGTGCGCGCCGCTGTAGGCCGACTTGATGGCATTGCGTTAGCGCTTCAGTTTCAAATTATATTTGCGGGTCTGCGAAGATTTTCAGATTGGAAAGCGGCGCAGACACACCTTGTTTTATGTTGGGAACCGACCGTCTGAAGCAATGTTTAACCGCAAAATTTGACGTAAGACTGAAAACATTTGAAGTACTTAAGCCTGAAATCGCAGCTCAATGCCTTATTGATTAGCTTAGATAGAATATTCAGTCGGTTATTGTTGTTGTATCAAGTGAGTGGTAGATAAGATTGATACGAGCTAAATAGCGCCATTTTTCATTATTCCATTTGCACAAGTCTGGATCTTCATTCGTTTGTCCTACAGAAGATAATCAGGCCGGAGCCACCTCAGCGACCATTTTTATGTAGTCTTTAAGCATAACATAACATAACTTTAACAGCCGTAATTCACTAAGAAACAACTTTTATGGATTTTACGGAGATATGTAAACGTAAAATGACCAAAACTTTCAATCGTCATGTTAGATGTATAGGTAATACCATATTTTATTTTGAAAAAATCTCACGTTAATTGTTCGGGAACGCTCTTAGCACGTTGGTGGAAACATAGAGAATGTCAGTTATCGCAGAGGTCTTCTACCGATACAGATTCTAGATGGACAGAACGCAGTCCCCTCGATGGCACGGTGGTAATGCTTACTAACATTTAATGGCTTAATTTGGGCTCGAAGTCAAGCATAGACAAATCTCGTGTCGTGCTGAAGTTAAGCCATCCGTCTAAAGCTATGCGTAACGCCTAAAGTGCCAAATATAGAACTCGCAATATTCATCATAGACAGCACACAGCGATAATACGTAGCTCTAAAGTACGCGATAGTACTCTGGCGTTTTCCAAATAAGCCAATTTCGACGGTCGATAACTGTGCGCACATGCGTCATCAAACTCTAGCAAATTTATTGTTTTACGTAATCGTAACGTGTTTATAGGTTTGTGTAATTTTGACGTTGTCAAATAAAACTTGAAGGAATATTTAGTACGCAGATATGTGAGAAAAGCTTTGTCTAACGCTAGCTTAGATTGTATGATGAGTAACGAAGCAATGATAAGCTAGGTCAAGATTAGTTTTTCAAGCCGACGGAGAATTCGGTATCAAAATTCACTTCATTGCTAGCATCTCCCAAGGCCTTCTGAACCTAAACAGACCCACTCATCATTCAACCGGACATTTCACTGTAGTCTTGACCACACATGCCAAACCGCTATATAACGTAATAGTACGTAAAAATAGGCATTAATGAATAACGAAGTCGACTATATGTAATTGTTCCAGTATGTGAACAGATATATTATCGTGTGCCCAGGCATGTCTATCCCTGCCGTTGTCGTTGCTCGTGAAGCCATACTCATACCTGTTGACTATAACCAACTATGCTACTAAACACATTATAATTTGATTTTTCGTACCAATAATGGGGTGTTGCCGGTCATGTCACGCAAGGCGGCCTAATGGTAAATACATGGCAATACAATGCACAGGTCAACTAATGGCTGTTAAAGCCATTCAGACGGTTCGCAGATCTGAGCAATATAATTCAGTAAAACTAAATACGCACGTGTTTGAATGAGATGCATTTGCTTTCAACCTTTTAGAGTTCCATTCTTAAAAGATAGTTTGCATAGCTATCATATCCGGGCGAAGAGCACCTCAAACGGATAGTGCAGCTACTGTAAACTGGGTTAACTAATCCAATCGTAGTAGTATTATTACCTGCAGTATTGACAGGAGGATTTACTGAAAATCTTTCCCCAGTATGTATTTTACGTAATGGTTCGATGGTAAAGAACGTCAGAAGGACTCGCTAAAGTATTTGTTCGGCTCGTTTCAAGCGCGCAGAACAAGGGAGTCAGAAATACAATTGAACTAAAAGAAATCATGTCTTTTTAATTAAATCAAATCATGGTGTCAACGACAGAAAACATGTTGGCGGGTAAAATATCGAAAATTTCCAATGTTTACGACATCTGTATGATGTTGACGTTGACTAGAAAGTACACTCGTCGCACTGATATTCCTTAAGTAAACGTTTAGTTACCATCTTTAACTCGTTTAGAGGCTAATCAGCCTGGATGCAAATAGAACAAAAATCTAACCAACGTCCGCTTCTATAAGACGCGAGGAGATTCAGATGTCAAAATTACAGTATCTACCCACTAAGCAACTGCGACAGGGTTCTGCATGGTGTCGCGATGCGGTAAATCGCTTAGCTGCAGTGGTATCTAGATTCGGGATATTACAGTATGTAATCTATCGTCACTGAACAGGATTTAGAGACCTCTTACGTGAGCGAGTACAAACCCTAAGTTTGGTGTGTAAATTCGAGGCCGATCTGATTCATCAGTGGCTGCGGCTGAACCTGCTTCGGTGAGTTCTAGCATCGTTGTACGACCTCGATGAACTCAATGACAGCACCGACTTCTTCAAAAGAGAGAATCTCTTGAAGAAGTCGATGCTGAAGAAATTTACGCAGGGCTTTTGACTGCCGGACTATGCAACCCTTTGGTTATTCAAGGTAACCGAAAGGCGAGACTATCTAAAGATCGATGTGACAGGCGGACGGGCGCGCCTGGTTGCTACCATAGAATAAGCTACCGCGCGTCTTTTATGTACGTCAGGAAGAAGAATATTGTTAGCTACCGTTGCGATGGGTTAGCCATTTGAGCCTTTGAAGGTTGTGAAGTGCGACCTGAAGGTGAATTACAGCCCTCGTTAAGCTCCAAACCGTGGAAATCTAGATCGTTGACACCTACGCAGTCCAACTAGCATATGCACATATCGTAAAGAATGTTAAAAAATCTTTTTTAGCTTAAGTTTGTCTAATTACCGTACCCACCTAAAAATTCTAATGTGATCTTTTGATAACGTTATTCTTTTGTAACGGGTGTCTTTAGCGAACATCAAGCGTATGACCAATTTCACTGTTCGAGCTTAGTTTCCGTTTAAAGACTTGAGTCAGTCACTTACAAAAAAAGATTTAAAATAAATATGCCACATCATCAACGTGCGGTGGCAGTTTGTTTTTGATTATATCTAAGGTCTACTGCTCTTCGCTGAAATCTGCGGATGTCCCAACGCATTTTGTATACACGGTTGAGCAAAATGATCGTCCAAAAAAATACATACACCGCTCTACGACATAATAAAACAGCGTATTTACCGATGTTCTTTGATTCGACTTAAAGCTTGTCATTAGTTGTACTTGTAAATAATACCAGCTCTTAAAAATGATAGTGTTAAAAACTGCATGGATGAATAAATAAAGAAATGCTAATTCAAATATCCAATTTAAAATTATTGTTATTATAACTTCAAGTTGTCTATGATTGGAAAGAGCAATCGTTTTTTGTGTCTATTTCGTTGATGACTCTTAGTTCTAAAAAGAAAGTTTTCTAATTGAAATTATTATTATCATTATAACGCCAAATTGACTAAGAGTAAGTATTTCAACTAGTCTTTTTCACTAAACCTTCCCATCCATTTTCATAGCTCACTGTGGGTAACCATCTAATGAATTTATTAAGTTATGTTCGTTGTAACACAGCTTTTCGTATGCGAATATCTAATAACTTACTCGTCTAAGATAAATAACGTTCACCCACAGGCACCACGGGGGGGGGGGGAGCTTTAAAATACACTTATCTGGAAATAGGCGCCTTTTAGCTATGGCTAAAGTATTATTCTCTGCACGTATTTACATTAGCTCTTTATAATGTCTGTATTCAACTCTGCTAAAATCATACGTTGAAAGATCGGATTCTTGAATATAGTATTCGAGTCTTCAATCATAGGCCGAAGCTATGCGTAACTTCGAGGGTTCTTACCTCATTTCTTTCAGGTATATAGTGGCCAGATATATTGCCACACATTTTTATGGTTGGCTTCTTCTCTGGAGATATGTCTTCATTGGCTATCTTTTTTACATTAAGGGAAGGCCTTTTCTTCCTAGATCAAATTTACAAACTCATTATGGAGAAAGCAAAAGGTTGGTGTTTGGAGTGCACGCGAAGATCGATTTTTATCGAATGCCCTCTCTTCAGATTATCCCTTATCGACACTATAAACTGCCTTAGCTCCTGAAATCACCGCCATGTACCTAAGTACGGGGCGAATGAAGCTCCACAAGCAGGTGTTTAGGCTCTACACCATTATACATCTATACATTAATTACAAGGATATACGATGAATTATGTTTAATCAAAATTGTCTTTAAGCTGCCGTAAGAATCTGGATGTCTTTTAATTTACTATGTTTTTTGCCTCCATTTTTTTTATGTCAAAATAAATATGCTCACAAACGAAGGACAATGATTTTATAAGGTTATCACAGCATTATAATATAGCGCAAATTGATCACACAGATATTGAGGGCTTTCCGCCTCCAGACGATGGGTGCGCTCCTAACAAGGGGCGCATCAGAACGAAAATGGTACATATCGCGTTCATGAATATGAACACGTGCTGAAATTATAATATTGAACACAGTATGTATATACAATATATGATCTGCAAATGTAATAAACAGTGATGCATAATATGCGAACTGCATAACTGAAAACCCTCATCAGCTTTGATGCTCACAGCTTTTTAAACGGCTTATGGAATGCTGGTCAAGTCGTTTCTGCACAATGAGCGATCTAGACGGAAGCTCCCTGGGTCATTGGAAAGTTTGCCATAGTCAAACCCCAGAGGCATTCCACGCGCTGAAGTGGCTTGCCCTGTCCGATCCCGTATGCACAGTAAGTCGAATCGTAATAGCAATTAAAAATGGATTGAAAGCGAACAACGACTAATCGAGATAAAAAAAATTATTGGTCACGGTCATTCGAAACGCGGGCTACGATTTCCGCATCAACGTGTCTTCATGATGATTTCGAGTTACTGCTTAAGCCACAAGGGTAGTATCGTCTCAATATAATTATATTATAACTTCTCCTCATTTCTACTTTGTAACGTCAACGCGTCAGTGATTTTACTCCTACCCCCTCAGTCTGAAGGCAGTTCGCCTTACGGATATGGCCGGTGCACCCTGTGAAGTTCACTACGGCTCGGTTACATGTCATCGATAATTAGCTTTTTTTATCGCTTTCATTAATTTTTCCGTTCGTTTGGCCGACGCCTTTAACGTTCACAAACGCTACACAAGGACTAGATTGTTTTTCATCTGCTCTTATGTTCTCTTTATGAGCGTACTTATCTGACACATACCATTTTATATCGATGATAACAACAACGATTTAGCTCAGCCGTTGAAATGGATAGGGAATTTTCAATATCGGTACATTCACGTCGAGGAGCCTGGTCTGCCTGTTCAACGCGGATGGTTTTGGATGAAGCCAACTCAATGGGGATTGTACTTCATTTGTTTTCATATTTGCCGGGTAGACGGTAGAGCTGCATTTCCAAATCATTCACTAAGAGCGTTTCAACTAGTTTTAGCTGTATTTTAGGTTCTATATCACCAGTAGCCAAATCGCCTTTAAACGCCAAAAAATTTGCAGTAAACTGGGTTTAACTAACGACACTATCAGTCGATCAGGCGATAGGAAGAAACGACGGGAAAATTGAAGACATACAGTGCCCACATCCCATGGGGTTCCAAATAAGGATATTTAAAATTATCGATAATCATCATTACCATCATCAACGACAGCAACAACAATAGTGCCGATAAGAATCTTTGCAAAGTTTAACGTGATGAACAAAATCATCTCATACTAGTACTATTTGTGATCAGATTTCTTTGCGGAAAATGTGCGCTATATGGATTTATTCGCGTTGCCTTCAGCTGCGGCTGTTCACTCTGGAATCACGACAGCAGAGGTGGATGAATATATGTATATATATATATATATATACATATATATATACATATATATGAAGTCTTTTGCTGTAACAATGGGTCCGTTTAAATTGAATCAACACGACATACTTCTGTTTCACTTCGTCCTCTTTTGCTTATGTTCCAACTGCTAAAACGAAGGTAGATGACGGAACAACAAGTTGATCTTTGCTGTTGTCCACTATACGCGAACAAACCGACGACAGTTGTCGTGTTAGTCAGCGTAAAAATCGTTCATGAAATGCCGAATGAAGTCCGATACACACAGCCAACAGTCGCTTAAAGCTTACTAGAACAAGCAACGTCAGTACAATCATGTGAATTGGTTTCGTAATTAACCTCCGACAGAAGGAAGGTAGTTACCTATAACACTTGGCCCAGCGGTTCACGATGGCATGTGCTGCCCAATATGGACAAGGTACTGTACGCTCACAAAAATATCTTTTTTCATCGGAAGATAGATATGCCTGTTCAACAGAAACAGTATGTATGCGACAGGCAATCGCTCAAAGAATAAAAAATAGTATGTAATTAATTTCACAGGGCTTACTACTTTTAGAGTAATTAGCACGAAACGATATCGATCCCTTGACGCGTCGTCTTTGCGTGTTTTGAAAAATTCACGTGCTTCGATTCGGAATGCAGCAATGATGCTGAAGCAATCTGGCTTCAGCATGGTACCTGTTCGTCATGAATGTAAGGCATTCAGCTACTTTTTACTAAACGTATTTTCTTGACACCCAAGTTCTGGTCCAAAATGAATTTGTCCTCGTTTAGGGGACCTAGAGCTAAGAGTCTGCTCTGTGTTCTTGATTTTCCCTAATTTCACGTCATTTGAGTTAAACGCCTGGACACTTATTCAAGAACTATAGGCCTAAACTGATTCAGGAAAATCATGAAATAGGTGAGCTCGAACTCTTCACCTTTAGTACTAAAGCGCGAGCGTTAATTGGTCTCCTGTATGGACGTTCAGCTTTGTGTCGGATACTTCACCCTAATTATGAGATTTTCCATTTTTTTTTAACATGGTACCCAGTTAGACAGGTTCGCATGATATAGGTCTTAGGCTATATATCCATGAGCACGATTCGTCCTGAAGATGCACAGTGCTACGACTGGGTCTAAGTCATGTCAAAAACAGTTGCCGCTATACGAGTTCTAATAAAACCTAGTCACAAACGGATTGCAAGCTGAAAACAACATTAGGCCAATGAAAACAATTAATGAGCCAAATTGGCATTGGGGTTCATCTGTTGACTTTAATCAAGATTCTAACTGATCGAATATGTTATCCTAGATAGTTTTTAACTGCAAGCTCCAGCGTTTCACATACTTATGCACTAATCAAAAGGCTATAGGAGCTCAAATGCTATACGAGTTACCTATGACTAAAACTCTAAACATGATGAACGAATTACAAAGCTGAAGTATGTTATGGTTCATGTTCAATCACTGGCGCTCAAGATTTTTACGAATCTCTGCAGTGACCGTCTCGACGACAGAGCATCAGCAGGCTCTAAAAAATACTAGATATGATTTTCTGTTCCGGTTTAATTGAATACAATTTAAAAGTCATTTTATCTTTTTGCTACAAATTTATGAATAGACCTATATGCTTAGGAAATCTAATAGAGAGAAAGCTATAGCTCAAAAGACAGAGCAAAAGTTTAATTTCTTGCCTTCCTTGTCATAATGGTACTTATGTTAAATGAGATATTCTTTGTTTCGAAAAGCCTAAACCGCCCTGTTATGCTTTGGCAACGATAAATGAAAAATCAAATTTTCACATTATACACAATCCGATTTATTTTCATTGTGAATTTTTCTACACGATTGGTTTACGTTTGAATATTCATACACATACCTGTCACGTAG
>NW_019214231.1:0-9388 GCF_002532875.2 Varroa jacobsoni
TGTGTGTGTGCGCGCGTGAGCGTGTGTTGTTTTTATTGTATTTATATTGTTGTTATGGCCATTGTTACGCTGTTACTGTTGTTGTGGATCGGGGGATGTTTGTATAGCCATTAATATTTATCAAACTATAAGTGCGCTGATATCGTTTTTTAAATGGTATTGATATCTTGTCTTCGTTTTGTATGTACTATCAAGAGATCGTAGTTGTTATTACTGTAAAGGTAGTGTTTGTTTAGTGACTGGATTGGCTGAATATTTAAGTCACAATATAGTTTTATTAGGGTATGTTGTATTGCATATTAGCTAAATAATAATAATAACAATCATCATCATCATCGTCGTCGTCGTCATATCATATGAAGTTAGTTTCCAATAAAACGTCGACCCGTTTCTTTTTGCTTCAGGCGAAACAAGGGCAAACCCGCGATCGGCAAAGGGCAACCAGCAATCGGCGACTGGACGCGGTCCGCCGGCCAGAGGGTGGTAGACACCGTCCGGCGGAGCCCCTCCATACCGCAAACAGACCAGGACTGCGACAGATATCATCATCATCATCATAAACAGCATCGGCTTCATTCTCTCCGCCATCAGATATTCTAGCGTAGCACATTACTGGTATTAGTCGTATGAATATTATTGATAATACTGTTGCTATTTTTTGAGGCGGCTAGGAAGCTTCAAGGCTTCAAAAGGCGTCCTTCATGAAAGTATCATGTACGATACTATTGATTATGATGATGTGTATCGTTATGTCTGACATATAGTAACAATTGTAGTCATAATAGCAATATTTTATTAATAGTGGTAGTAATAATAGTAGTATTACTGCTAATGATCATAGTAGAAGTACATACAGTTTGTCTGTCTGAACGATTGCTGATCGTTTGAGCCAATCTAGCCTAACATAGAAATGTTTCTCGTCTTTTACGTTCGGTATATAGGTCTTTACTTCAGACGGCTGGCCCCTTCCAGCACGGATTCAAACCCACACCGCCGCATATGCCCCTATGTTTAGCAGGTAAACACTGCGCTATCACGGGACAGTCCAGCTAAACTTATGTCGTGCCATCAATGAATGACACACACACACACACACATGCAGAAGCGGGTGGCCATCTTGGACGAATGCGACATCCTGTCGTTGCCATAAGCGTGTTCGTCATCCTTCTCTTCCATCAGTCAACGTTGCCGCCGTCATCTTCAGCAGTAATTAGCACGTTAGCTTTCATCATGTCTTTTGAATCAACCACTGTGTGGCCGATCACGGTTCCGTAGTCAACAACATTTCGCTTTAATGTTGTTAGTCATGACCGTGATTAGTCATCATACGGCATTAAACTGACTCATTGACTAGCTCTTTTTTTTTGTTTTGCTTACTTTTATTAACTAGTTTAAAACATTCTTTAGTCAGTAACAGGTCAGTAGACCTATCAATTTCAATCAATCCATAAGAACCGATCAGTCTATTTAGCCTATAGCCTAGCCTCGATCTCTCTCAACCCTTTCTTTTTCCTCGCTTCATTTGTGACCTCACAAGCATATTTTGCTTAGAGAAAGAGGTTAACTTGTCTGCGAGCTGTTCCAGCTCGAACAGCTTTTGGCCTGCCCGGAATCGATGACAGACATTCAACGGGCGCTCGGCGGTTCGTCGAGATGTTTTTTCCTGCTAACGCCGATAATACTTATTTTTGTTCTAAGGTCCACTCCATTTTCCCAAGGGGTTATTGCCTGTAACTGCTGTCCTATGGACGAAAATTGTAGTGTACACTTCAGCTGCGATGTTACACTATTTTCTGAAGCTTTTCTATTGGTTGTTAGTTGCTTGTTTGTTGAATTGACTGATTAAATGTTGCTATAGTAGTTACGCTATATTTTTTTTTCTTAGATAATTGTGTGTATTTGTGAACAGTGCCGGATGTCATTGTTATTGTTGTTGTCGTCGTCGTCATCATCATCGTCGTTGTTGCTGTTGTTGTTGTTGTTGTTGTTGTTGTTGTTGTTGTTATTGTCGATTGTATGTTAGTTTTCTCTTTATAGAGCGGTAGGCATATTCAGAGTAGTAGAGCAGACTGGAAATCTACATCAGCGTCGCCTGTCCCCCGACCGTAGGGATTAGTAAGAAGAAAGGCGTCGGAAAAGTATTAGCTTTTGACGTCCCTCATGCTCGAAAAAGATTGAGTTGAACTCGAACCACTGAGTGAGGGCACAGAAGGTGAAGGCTGAGAAGCAACACCTGACTCACGCGGCAAGCGACAATCGTTTGTTAGCGTATACACAACATATAATCACGAAATAGTTATATAAAGATATACAAATGATTCGAAAATACCACGTTGCACCTTAAATAAGAACTTATTTACTTTATTTACTTAAACAGAACTTGAACACAAAGCGGAAGCACGGTCTGGAATGCAGAAATAGAACGAATTTTGTAAATTTTATATAGCATAGGATTAGAACGTGGACGAAAGTGTCGCTAGTGCCGAGAGAGAAACGGGCAGATGGGGATCGGTAGCGTCAATAGGATCTTTTGACGGTCGAAGGAGGGCGCTGAAAGCGCTCTACTTTTTTGTGAAGTGAGCACTACGGAGTACCACCGGCCGCCTTCCATCTAACTAGCCATCCCCTGTCTGTAACATGAAGAAGAGGGCTGTCAATCGGATGAGAGGCATTGAGGCTCTTCTAAGAATAGCGGGAGGCCGGTACAGCTTTCGCGCAAGTAGAAGGCCTTCTCAACGTTTCCTCACATCGTTCTGAGTCATGTAAATATTGTATACTTATTCTGTTAACTCCATAATAACGACTACTAACGATAAGCCGAGTAAGTGATCCCGCTGCCGCAATTTGGCCCATTGCATGTGAGCTGAAGATATCAGGATCTAACCGCTTGAATCAAGGACAGCCTTCTGTTCCGACGACAGGATGGCGACGACGACGACGACGTCGCCATCAGATTACGTGTCATCATCATTATAATTTGTTATCACGAATGTGAATGGAACGGTGTGGCCGTTTGGTCATCACTGAAACCTCATCATCGCCCTCGGCATCAGCAACAGCAGCAGCAGCAGCAGTATCATGACTGCCCTTGATATTCATTTTATTATAAAGAGCTTTTACCTTGTTTGCTGCTACTGCTGCAGCGGCTGTTGTTTCCTTGTATTATTTATAGTAGCAATAATAATGTCTCTGTCAATAGTAGTTTCAGCTGCTTCAACTCCAGCTCCCTCTGTTCATTCTTTTTGTTAGAAGCTTGTGAACCTTACTGTGGCTCTCTTTGAAATACTCGTCGTTAATAATACAATGACTTTTGTTCATCATGATTCTATTTATACTATTGGACTAGTGATTACTACTGGGTGGCGATAGTTTCCTCTTCATTAACCAGTTCTATAAAATCAATGAGCACAATCAATAGTCAAAGCATTTCGAACCATAGGTACTTCATGACTTCGTACGCTAGAATAGATGATATATCTTCGCTACGGCTGTGCAGAATTCTTCTGCGTTTACCTGAATAGTGTCAGGGCCTCCACGAACAGATGTGACTGTCCTACTCTTTTGAGGCCTGATATTTCTCGAGATCGCTAACTCCTCCGGATGCTGCTAGTGCAGTATCCTAATGATTTTTTTTCAAGGAGCAAGAAAGCTTGTCTGCTTCTGCTGATCTGTTCTCTTGTCATAGCCGCACCAGCAGCAGTTTATGAATCTTCATCTATCTGCTTGCATTATTCTTCTGCTGCTACGGTATGAGCGAGCGCCATGATATATGATGAAAGAGGACTCAATACACAAACACGTAGCTAGTAATCGATTGAGATATCGTCGCGACTACTCTGCGAATTGTTTCGTGAGCTACAATTAAACCTTGTCATAGTTTCATCTCATATTAGCTTTTCAGCACCATAGGTCCTCATCAGAGTGATGTCGTCGAGCTAATCGGTCACAAACGGCTTGCTTGACGGTACTTTCGTCCGGAGCCGCCAATCTTTCTTGCTTTGCTTTTATGCTTTTTTTTCTATTTAGCTGTTCGTCACTACTGCTTCATAGTCATAATTCCCTACGGTTTTTTGTTTCTGATTGCTATATGCGTACGTTAGCGGGCTTTCCGTTTCGATCTGCATCCCATGCACGAGCTAACTCACTCGGCGATCGTTTCGCTATGGCTATAAATTGACTTGAATTTATTTTTTGCGTGTGGGAACAACAACTTAGTGGTTTTTAAGGTTATTTGCTGTCCATGTATTTTCGTGTGACGGCGCCGATGGCGATGGTTTGCCGGTGAATAATTTTAGATAAGTTGAGGTTCCAAGCAGACGAGTTGGCGAGCAGGCGGCAATAGTGTTGATTTCGTGTTTATTTGACGGTAATGGATAGCTTGTTCCTTTTTTCTTATTTATTTATAAGTACTTGGTTGCTTCTGTTGCGGCTGCATTTGCCTGGAATTGCACTGTTCGTCATGCACTATAAGGCCTCCGAACAGGCGATCTACGTGCAAGGCAGAGGCAGTAATCTATTGTAAGCTACACTTCCCCTCTATTGTCGTCTTTAGCTCGCTCACTTGCGTTTCGATGGTGTTCTTGAGCTCTGCAAGCGAAAATATCGATTATCATTATTATTATTAGATGACGAACGAGTTTAACGAACAAAGTGAGGATATCGTAGAGTTTAAAATGCGTCTAAATTCAAATCGTGTACAAAAAAATATCGTTAAAACGATCGATTTGGACAATCAGTGTTCAATTGATTGAGCATTTTGAAGATCATTGATTCTATGTTCCAGTTGCTTGGGGCTGTGTCTAGAGCACAAGGGCCACAATGGATAAGAGCGATTCTTACTGGTCAGCTCGTCCTGTTCAGCTGCTTCGTTTTCTGCGGCAATTTCTTCGGGAGTTTTTTTTCGTCGATTCAGTCCAGCAGGTCCCATATCTTCTTCGGGTTCAAGCTTGATCTCCTCCTTCTTCTTGATTCCGTACTGAAAAGGAATCGATAGATTGCATAGACTAAATTATAACGACACTCCAAATTACATCGTGTCTATAGGTGCTGAATGTGTTCAGCATACAGTCATATAAAGTTTCAACATTTTCCGGTTTTTAATAGAGCCTATGATAAAAATGTGAAATCCCACATTTTACACATTCGTTCCTTGACAATCGATGTTCGAGTAGAGCTAAAATACAAATGGTTTCCAGAAGTTTAGTGAATATTTATGTATTTTAACGTAGTTTGGAGATCGACAGACCAAAGTCCGGAGAGTGTTGAAAGAAGAGAACAAGCAGTTTTACCTATATGTGTGTAGATGGGTGCCACTTAGTTATTGATTAACCTAAAGTTGTATAATATTTTACTTGTTTTTAATCAATGGATGCAATCGTTTGACTTACTCACTGTTTTAACCTCATGAAAAACTAAGCCGTGAAATTAATTGAATTCGGTACCTTGTCCCGGATGCCCTGACGCATCCTTTCGCGTTCCTCCTCCATTTTGCGGTGCTTCTCTTTGCGGCGGTCCTCGGCCTCACGAAGAGCTTCCAATCGCTCGGCCTCAGCCTCGGCCTCTGCCTCCTTGTCTTCAGCTGAGGTCTCGCCCTCCCCTCCGATTTGCCCTATTAGGTAAAAAAGACGAGCGGCATTTTCTGGTTAGCCGTTTGTGGCTGTCCGGTTATAAGGCAAATATTGTTCCGCTCGTATATTACGATAATATAAAACTAACTTTTAAGATAATCGCATTGAGTATATTCTGTTCACTTAGCTGGTATATAATATAACACAGCTAAGCGTGTTATATTATATCCTAGAGAAGAAATGGGAAGATCGCTTGGGTTACGATCACGGCTCGTATCGCTTCTGATTGTACATGTTAATTACCAGAATAACAAACTACATTGTAAGCTAATGTAGCTTGTTTTTCTTGGCGTGGTACTCTTATTCAATACTGCCTTGGACAGGGGTGTTCTAAAAAATAAGCTGTATGTACAGGGAGAATATACTGCACGCATTGTATATCGTCATTGATCGTTAGACAGTTCATCAGTAGCTGGCTCCAAATATTTCTATAGTACGCTTGTGTGCGTGTTTGATAGCATTGGCTTTACTGCGGCAAGAGCGATAATGGCGGCTAAGTTGGAATGGAAGGACAAGGGAAACGGATGCTGCCGCTTCCGCCGCCGCCTACTTGTTGTGTAAGATTATAAGATCCAATAAGAAAAGCCACCGGTCGTTGGTGATAATTGCAGTAACAGCCCCTTGCCCAGACCTACATTAAGGCCACAAATATAACGAAAGCATGTGTTACTGCTGCTTCGTTGTGTTCATCCATTTGCGATCTGATTCAATCCGAAAATACGTCAGTCTGCTGGAGGTATATGCCCATCCATGTAAACGGCATTACGCTACTGTTCTGCTATGGGTTGACGATCGATCTTTAATAACTGCTGAATCTTGTATTCCGCCATTTAATAACGTGAGCCACATTACTCGTATGTTATATTCGAATACATTTACATACCAATAAGTACCTCGCAGGCAAAGACGTCTATTGGCTAGACACGCGAACGGGTATCGTAAATATCGTTGACCATTTGATAGGTAATGCGCAGTGTGTTTTGGCAATATGAAAGTGGTTACGATACGATTTATACATGTAGCTCAACAGAAGAACCGATAATTCACGGAAGAAATTATGTAAGATCCATCTTAAACAAGACCAAATAGTCTATTGAGATAACGGACGGAAGAACAGCGTCCGATTCCTATCAGACTTGACTTCAACGTAACCGCAGCTATCCCGCATCGGGATAGCTATAATAAACCAAAAATTAGCTTCCTCAAGGCCTTGCTAAATCAGGACAAGGCACGGCCAACTTTCAACTCGGAACAGAGGCCACTAATTGCGATGACGCCATCAGCGACAGCAAAATATACGGCGTCATTGTAAAGGCCACAAAAGAAAGCGGTTATGTTTCCTACTAACTAGATAGTACGTTACTATTATTAAATGATGACGTATTCTATCAGGATTCTATCTAATCTAGTTGACTTTTACTCTTCGTCCTCGGTCACAGCCTGTGTTCGTGTCCCTTTCTAGTCACAAACGATAGCGTTTTATTCATAAACATGACTCCTATGTTCCTGTCTTTGATGAGCATTCGATCCCATTTCGCATTCGGCGCTTCCGTTACTTTGTCACCTCTCACTTCAGAAGGAATGGGGGGTGGGGGTATTGCTTTCACGTATATATATATATATCGTAACAAATATATGCATGTACAGGTGTGTTAGCTCGCGAAGCAGTCTGCGATTGTTCACTCTCGCTAGAATAGAACGAAATTGAATGCTTTAGGCAATAATTTATTAGGAAGAATGGGTGGGCCAGAAACGCTTAAGACGAGCTCTTCTTGTCGGGCTACGATCGACACATAATTGCAGGTGGGTAAATGAATGGGTAAATCAATGAGCGAACAGATCGATAAGTTAGCTGGGTGGGTGGATATGCAATGACTTATGCTTGCTTAGTGGCCGGCTAGTGTCCGACTTGCTTTTCTAAAAATAGATACATGAAGGTCGGCGACTGTTATTTGATTGATCGCGAGGCTGACCGCCTGCTGATTGTTGGTCAAATGTCTGTTTAACAGTGTTCGTGCATCTGCTACTGTGTGTAGTTACGTCGTGACGCTTACCAGCTAATTAAACATGCTCGGAGGCTACGTCGGTCCAGGTTAGACTTAGGGGGAGCCAGAGGTCCCGGGGGCATTGAAAACGTTTTGGATGAGTTGGGATTGCTTCCACAGCAAAGGTCACATGCGAAAGAAAGCGCAGAGGGTGCGCGACCGGCGTCGACCTGAGCGCTGGCGGGCCACCCGTCAGCATAGTTGACAACGGTGGTGGGGCGGGGAACGGCAACAGTAGTAGCAGTGGAGCTATGACCAGCAGCAACGGCGCTTTGCCTACCGCGTGTCTACTGTCCTGCGCCTGGCAGACACAGTGACTCCGGAGGCCAGCGGGACGCATGCGAGTTTCGATGATGATGATGATGATGATGGTGGTGGTGGTGATGGCGATGATGATAGAATAGGAAGACGGAATTGTTTCGAATCAGCGAACGAATAAGGCCACACGAACGAGACCGCAGTCAAAAGGAGGCAGCGAAGACTGTATTGGCTGAAGAGGTAATCCTTCTTGGCCACGATACGGTAATCAATAGTTAGTTGGCTATAATCAGTCAGTGTGCCAATTATTTTCCCTCTGTCAGTTGATCGACAACGACGGATTGCTCAGCATTGTTGATGCTAGCAGTTACGATCAGAGTTAAACGATTATTCGTTGTAGTCAAAGGATTGGGCTGATGAGGACTGGCTGTTTAATGTTGGAGGTTGAAGGTTGAAACAATCAGCGATTTATGACAGATTGGGTTCGCATCGGATTTGGATAGGACGCGTTTAGGATGAGGCGGATTAATTAGACACTCGGTGACTATGGTGGTTGCGTATCTGTCAACAATTTGAAACGCCACAATGGGATCGATAAACACAAGGAGAGAGTCGACTCACGATTACAAACTTGCGAAGCGAGTACGTCCATCTGGTCGGGGGGTTGGCGAACGGATGAATGATTAAATGAGCAAACGAATAATAATAGAGCATTGGGTCGAATGATCAGACGGACAGGTGGACGAGGACGGACGGGTGGGCGGGCGCTTGGTTCAGGGCAGGGGACTAGAAGAAGAAGAAGAACAACGAACACCACTGCCTCTGTATGTCTAATAATACGACCTCACGCTTCCGGTGAACAGAACGAACGAACTCCCAACTCTATCACGAACGACGGACAGGATGAACAGTCGTTGGTTGATTGCGATCGGCCTGGCTGGCTGGCTGGCTGGCTAGCTAGCCAGTTACGAGCAAACCACGGCGCGAAAACACGGATGGGACGAGAGTTTTTTCCCTTTTTCTGAGTTTGCGAAACCTTCACGAGAGGGCTGCTTTCGTTGTTGGAGGATTTTAATAGCCCTCGGCCACTTGGAGGTTCTCAGAGGGTAACGTCATTGAGGACAATGCGTCGATTGTGGAGGCGGACGGCGAAAGAACGTCGTCAGAACCAGAACACGGAATTACACGAGATGTCGAACAGCAGCGCTAGTTGTCGTTGTGCTATATCGTTGCTGCTGCTGTTACCGCTACTTCTATTACTGTTGTTGTTATTATTGTCACTACTGCTGCCTTCGACTGTTCGTACAGCGGCTAACGAAACAGCGGCGCGAGTAACAGTGGACCTTAGTCACAGAGCTCTGCTACAGAGGCCGTAATCAGCAGCAGTAGCAGGGCCCACTTGTGGCGGGGTGAGCAACGCGCATGCGCCAGTCGCAGCGCGGGCAAAAATCTTTGATG